>NC_059188.1:9982396-10164896 GCF_020631705.1 Daphnia magna | reverse complement strand
CGGGCAAGTAGTTTAATTCTTGTGCTACCAAAAATAAATCTAATTGTTAATGTTCTTATTTAAAGTGATATTGCCGTCATTGACGAGAATGGTTACGGGCAAATCGTTGGCAGAGCAAAAGATATGCTTATAAGAGGCGGTAAAACAAATTTCATTTTTTAAACTTTTCTGCCTGTTTGAAATGTTAAAATTTTATAAACAAACTTGTTGCTCAGGCGAGAATGTTTATCCACGCGAAATTGAGGAGTTACTTCATACTCATCCAGCAGTCGCCGAAGTGCACGTAACAATATTTTATTAAATTCTGTATCCGTTTTAACCTTTTATCGCGTGTCACGGAATAAATAGGTAATAGGTGTTCCAGACGTTAGATTGGGTGAGGAAGTTTGCGCGTGGGTGCGTCTACGACCCAACTGCGCGGTGACGGAAAGTGATCTTAGAAATTTCTGTCACGAAAAGGTACAAAACGAGAAATTTAAAAATAGCTCAAACGTAGACAGTCTTTATGAATAAGAAACGATTGATCTTTTACTTTCCAGGTTGCCTACTTCAAGATACCAAAGTACATATTGTTCCGGGAAGATTTTCCAAAAACCGTTACAGGAAAAATTCAAAAATTCCGAATGCGTGAAATAACTGTCAATGAACTCAATATCGATTCATAGTGCCTATTAATGGGAGTTTTATGCGACTAATACACCAAGAATTTTCATGTGACTATTGTGAATGTGCAACTGCTGCAATCACAAGAAATGTACCTTAGATTTTTTAAAAGTTGATTTCACGAGGAAATATTTAGCGGTGTTTTCCAGGTCTTTTCTCCACTAGTCGTTTATGGAGCAGAAGGGGTACTACACCAGTTTCTTCCAAATTGGCCGCTTAGCAACAAACGCAGCTCTCAGCTGTTTTCGTGACGTCATCTTATCCTCAAAACCAAAAGCTCAGCTAAAATCTCCAGCATACTCCGTGTAGTCATCTCGAGATAACAGAATAGCTTTATCATTCGAATCTGCCTTCGAAAGCTTCCAGCTGAATTGGAAATTTCTTGCGAGTCCGTGTAGACCCTTGGACAAGGTCATTTTGTAAAGTTGCACAAGTAGTCAATTCGACATTCAAATAAACGTTTAGCCCCCAAAACCCATATTGGTTTGGAAGCCCTTATTGCACAGTAACAAACTTATTATGTTAACATAATAAATGGATGATAGCAATAGTTCTCTTGGTTCAAGTAATGAAGAAAATGTTGTCCCTGAAAACAGAGAAACAAAAAAGATTTGTGGGGTGTGTAGTGATAGAGCAAAAAGCTATCACTTTGGTGGATTGTGTTGCGAATCCTGCAAGGCATTTTTTAGAAGAGCCATGCAGAATGATTCATTCAAGTCATTCTTTTGCGTACATGGCCAAACATGTGTCATAACCAAGGAAAATAGAAGATCCTGCCAAAAATGTAGGATTCAAAAGTGTTTCCAAATAGGAATGGATAAAGGTAAATAAGCTCATTGTATAAACATGTGTGTTATAGGTTATCAACATGAGTGTTCTATAATTTCATAGGATGGCTTCGTACTGAGGAAGAAAATGTGAAAATGAGAGAGGCCAAGCTAGGCAACAGTAAACCTGCCAAGGCACAAACCACTGAAATGACCATGGAAGAAAATAATACCCCAATTGGTGCAACACTCCTAGTCAGTTCAGTTTACGAACCAAGCTTTGAAGACATCAATGTATATCTCAGTCCTGAAGATGTGAAGTTTTTAGAGAACATAGTTGATGCTTATTGGAAAGCTTACAGGTAGTACTTGTTTACTTGTTACATGATACCCATACTGAAAATTCCTCAAATCTCATTCATGAAATAAGGCAAGTACCTTTTGGAACAGAAGTAACGCAGAACAGTACGCCGCGAAGTGGCCTGCAAGTAATTAGCATGTTCACAACAGGTATTCGACGATGGGCTGCCTTTGCGCGCTCTCTTAGCGAGTTCTCTTCGCTCTGTCGGCAAGATCAGGCGAACATTCTGCAGGCTGCCGTGATGCAGTTGTCTATCCTACGTGCAGTTGCATCTTTTCGTATGTCGGAGAAGGAATGGCGAATCAATACCCCCGTCAACGAGTTTACACCGTCTTTAAGCCTGGAAGATGTCCAGCGCCTTCTTTCCCCTCAGTTGGCTGAAATGCACTTGACGTTTATCTCGTCCATGCATAAGTTCAAAGTCGACGAGCCGACTATCATGCTGTTGAGTCTCATAACGATGTTTACGCCCGATCGAGCAGATCTTGTTGCTCGTGAATCCATTGCAAAAACTCAAGAACAATATATTCTACTTCTAGAGCGGTACTGTAATTGGAAATACGGTCCTGCCGATAAAGGACGGTAAGTAAATGGGAAACATATTCTAAACAAATCAAAACGTGTTATTAAAACAGTCCTTTGAAATTGCAGAACTTTTGCTAATCTTCTGGCGAAAATGAGTGATCTGCGCGAGTTGAGTGATCTGCATAGCGATCATCAAGTGCGTTTCGCTAATCAAGATCTTCATAAACTGTATCAGGAACTTGATGCCGAGCCGCGTCCTCACGTCAATATGGACCTAAATAATACGAACCATTTCCTTAGTGCCATGGAATTTAGCATCCTAAAGACTCACCATACACTTCCAAAACCAGAGCCTGTCGCCGATCCTACTTATCGAGAACTGGAGCAAATAGAAGAAATGTGTGCCGTTTTGGAAGATCAGCAGAATTCGACGGCGGATACTGAAAGTCAACAAATGGAAACAGATAACCCAGTTTAAATATTTTAGTACTAAAGATGTAAATCATCGAAATAATATGTGGATAACCCGGTGCCAGAATTATCCTTGATGTGCTTCCCGGGAGCATGCATAAACACGCATATATACCAATGAACGATTTCCAGGGAAACTGGAGCTGTCAATTCTTTCATTGATATTTAACAATTTAATGTTAAATCAAACATGTGTATTCCGGTTATTCGGGACTTATTTTGTAGTGCGATGACCATTAAAAAAAATATTACTCTATTTTCCCTGTCGCATTTTTTTTTTTCCTTTTAAGTTTCAGTTGAATTTGTGCACTCAACGCTGGTTCATTTCTATTGGCTCTACGGACAAGTAATAGTCGATCGAAACGCTTCGGAGAATTCCCGACTACGAATCATGTACAGGATTGGGCTGTAAACACTATGCACTAATAACAGTTCACGAAGGTACGGCAAAGCAGACTGCGCAAACGAACACCATTGAAGAGGTTCAATTTTAGAAATTTGATGATGTCTACAAATCCAGTCAACCATGCAAACGATCGAGAATGGCAAGCTGAAAAAGCACAGAGACATGACCCCACACGCCAATGTCACAGTCGCTTCAACTTCCAGCCGGTTTATGCGATTTTGTTGGTGATTGGAAATGTGCCTCGTAAGATCTTTTCTCAAACAACTCCTGGCCTTGAAGTAGATCTGCACTTGGGCCATTATGCTAAGTAACGTCAAGCTATTCAAGCGAAAAAGTTAAACAAAAGTTGGTCAGGTGGACCGTGCAAAGAGAGCTGATCGATTACCTCAAAAAGACGACAGTTGTCCACTCGAGAACTATTGTGTCAACACCGCACTCGTTCAACGGAATCATTTCGGTCCAGTAAGGAAAAGTTGACAGCAATATAACGAGCGTACAAAAAAACAGTTGAACGAGTACAACAAGTTTCACGTTCACGGTTTCTCGATGGAAAAGCGGGTAAGTTAACGCAACCCATCGATCCAGCGTGGCCAGTAGGAGGTTGACTAGTATCAACTATTGTCGCCCCATTTCAAAGCAACATTTTGATTTTAAAAGACAGAAAAAAAGAAATGTCTTAAATGTATCTACCAGTATGAGTATACGTACAGTATATGGAATTCCAGCGGTAATGCGGAAGATTATGCATGCTTGTGCGCTCATCAGCTCGAAAGCCACGTACTCAATAATTGCATTGGTCAGAGCCAGCAGATTACTTTTAAGCCAACAATAGAATTGGTTAGTTTTTAATAATCATAATAATTTTTGTTGCATACCAGAAAATGACACCCAGCCAGAAGGTATTGCGAGGATTTCGCAATCGGCGTTGTCGAATAATCACGTTGGCTACCATAACATTAAGGGGAGATCCGATCCCAGCACAAGCTAAATGAATAAACTGTCGGACGCCATCGAGATCTGGTGGGTAGGACTCGAACCCCGTCTCCTCATGGCACAAAAAAAAAAAATAAATAAATTACTGTAAAAAAATGAATAGCCAAGATGGAAGAATATTCTATTTTTATAGAATTGCCTGGTTCCAGCTACTTGTAGCGTTGCCGTCATTACAAACTAGCGTGTACGTCGTTGGTCCTAAATGACCGTCTTTTTCCGCATGGTTTGCCATGATTTCCTGCCAACTTTCAACTACATGTGGAACTAAAAAAATAAATTTTGTTTTCGTTTGTTTAATTTGTTGCACATCCTTCCGGCAATCAGCGAGAAATCTCCAATCCTTTGAAACAGAGCGCGTCAAGTGCCACTGATGATCTGCGCTGGTGAGTCTAGCCCAACGGCGGTTGACAACTTGTAAATTAACCGGAGATGTCCTCCCTACTTGGATCACAAGAGGCGTCAACTATGGTGACGTCAGGACACATTGCACTCATGCGCATGAGCACCTTTTTCATCCAGCTAACGATACACATGGGGCACGATTGACACTATACAATATCTTGGTAATTATTTTGTGTTTTTCCATTTGTTGTAGGAAGTCTTGCTGAGAGCACGAATTTCGGATCAATAGAGCTCATTTCCTGTAAAGACCTTTGACCAAACAATGTTTGTAATGGATTCTTATATGGCCCAAGGTTGAGCGCAAAACTGCGTCGTTGTCTATTTCACGTGCATTTTCACGACACTTAATGAATCCAATATTCGGCACATCCTTTTTCATATCGTCGATCATAACATAAAAAAATAAAATAATACAAAAGGAAATCATTTGATTTTAGTGCTACTACATTTTTTACCATCACGAGTGTTATTGCTAAGGGAATACACCCTCCAGGCTTCGACCGTTCATCAATCCAATCTGTCAAATCTATTGTGTTTACAATCCTGTAGAAGAGTAATTGGTTCAATGTTTCATACAGTCTGGCAGAAACTACACAGGCTCATCCAAAAATTTTCTTATATTCCATCTTGTTTGTATCAAATATCGGATGAGAAATTGCTAAATCAGTATTCTTGTGGGATTAGGCAGCAGCGCCGCCATTGTGTAGTATTTCACTCATTTTGGGCTGTGACGTTTTTCAATATCTAGGAAATTCAATGTCTGGATAATGATTAAAATTGATATATGTCTATGACGTGCTTGCATCGCCACATCTAGTCCGTGTCTCAAAGAAATGAATCTCGTCTCTTTAGCTCATTATGACAGAAACAAAAACCGATCATCAGTTCCACAGAAAGGACACCATGACATTGCACACCATGCACAGGAAAATAGCTCTATTGTAGTCTGCTAATGTGGTTTCACAGTTGTTCGCCATGCTTTGCCATTATTATTTGTGCCCGCTTTTTCCCACGACGAGATTTAAGCAAGGATGGAGCAAAATGACGGTAAGTCCACAAGTTCCCTTATGTTTATCTGATTTAGTTCTTAATGTTGTTTGTCCATGGAGAACCATAAAGGCAGAAATTGTGTCAAATTCTTCTTTTCATGGTCGCTGCCCATACGCATTTGACTTTGTTGGCATGGTGTTAGGAAACGGCCGTTAAAAATCTGTGCACGTGCTGTCTAATCAAGCATCAATGCATTATTTTTTTAGTGCCAGCACGTACATGGATGCATGTTTTTTTTTCTCTGCTAAAATATTAATACTTCGTCATTCGTAATCAAAAGTAAAACATGGGAATGTTAATCTTTTACTATTCATGTCACAATATCAGCAGTGATGACCAGGAAAATTTTCCTTGTATTTGATTGTGGAAATTGTAATTCTTTTTTTGAAAAATCTTCATTCCTTAAGTACAAGGTTCACCATCACCAGGGCTTTTAGTCCAGTAAGATAAAAAGACTATAGTATGTAAGACCTTCAGCTAGAATTCGATATTTTCTGTCGTTTTCGCGTTGTGCTGTAGGAACCACCTCTAATTTTATTCCTCGTGATGCCAGCTGGCAAGCGTTAATACCAATCGACAGATGGTAAACATGCCATGGTATTTAATGCTTGTCGGTAAAAAAACTTACATGCATCAAAACAAAACAAACGTAACAAAAAAATTGCCTAGTACAAACATTTCCTAGATTGCGCACGTCGACTGCATCCCTGACAATAAAAAGTAAAATAAAAGGGCAAAAATGTTTAACTTGAATTATTGCAACACAGGCAATTGAATGGCATCGAAAAACACTGTTTGCAACTACACTGTTGGCAGATGCCCCTTAACTGTTGGTGTCACTTCTACCAAATTTACCAAACTTGTATTCGGGGGAAAGCGAATTGTGCTTAATAATGTAATTATGCAGAGAAGGTAGACCAGCTACAGCACGAAGCCTGGAGTTGATGGGCTATTTAGATGCACTTATGCACTTTACCAATATTGTCAGCGTGAAGAAAAAGCGATCTTTAAATTAGATTCCCCTTTCGAGCGCACGGTGTCAAATACAACTAAATATTCTTTAAGAGACATTAAAAACTTACAGAGAATACAGCTAGCTATAGACGCAGAACGACTATTTCGCTTTTGTGTTAAAGTCTCTTGTTTCACATCTCTCGATTTCGTGCGTGTAGAAATAGACTTAGAGTTGCAGGCTCATGGCAATCGACTTTTTGTTGTTTCTCTCCGTTCTCATATCACGTTCAACTAAATGGATGGAGTACGTGACCCGATTGACATTGAACCAAGACGTTGACTTTGAACGGCAAAAGTAGAGGGAAGTAAATAAGCCTTTTATGGGTGTTTGGAAGTTGACATCCACTATGGAAGGTAATTACGTTGAATGAATCATCGATTTAAATTTCCATGCAAAAAGTACAGGTAGAACTTTCTGATATTTAAAACAATCGCATTATTTTTTTAAAGTATTATTTATGCATGTTAAGCAATGACGTTCGCATGGTTGAGCGGTTTTTCTTGTTTCAGGAAGGTAAAAGGTTAAACGGGTCATTATTGACAAGTGTCTATTTTCTTTTTACTATTTTACGTTCAAATCGAACGTCAGGCCCGAGAAAGAAGGCCCGCGTCTCCCGTGTCCCGTTTCTTACTCTATTTCCGCTCTGTTCCTGTCATGGCGGTCGTAAAATCTGATTATGAATTCTTTTGGTTGTCGCTTGCAAACAGCTTGCATTCTATAGCTTAACTTGGCGTTTAAAGTCTCCTTTTTTTTTTTAAATGAAACTCGTGTTCCCTTTTTTTTCGAGAAAGATTTCTCATATCCCACATTGTTGCTTCGTCATCGTGTTTAGGAGCAAAGTTGAAATCATTATTTTGTCCTAAAAAATACACTTACCCAAAGGTTTTTAATGTTTTTAAACGGAAAAGAGACTTTCAATATGAAATTTAGTGTTGGAGGAAAAACTGTCAAATAAACTCGAATGTCGGAATTATAATTTTGTAAGATGGGTCTTCTCTGGAAGAGGATAATAGTCGAAAGATGTTTAGTGAAGCCATACATAACTTACCTTTTTTGAGTAAAAGTTACCAAAGCTCCAAGTCCTTGAAGGTCCTATTCTTGTGGGATTATTTTTGAGATTTCTTTCAGGCTGACCGAATATTGGCCTTCCTAAATATCGATAATGCTAAGAAAGATCCTCAAGAAAATCAAAGTGTTTTGCGTATATTGTTATCGGGGTGTTCCCAGTAATTAGCGAGGACACGGCCTTGGGCACCTGTGAGTCATGTCTAACAGAATCATATTTTGATAATAAGACACTTTATAAATCGAAACAGTCGAACCATTCCATCTGTTAGTTCCATTCGGACTTGCTGTACTCTTAGACAATGTTCTATTTTGGTATATTTGTGTTCGTCGCGCTGGTCGTTATCCGACTAGGCCGTTGCCAAGGTAATTTATCTGCCATGTGCCACCCTTGTAAACATTTTTCTAATACATGTTTTTTTTCCATTTATCTTTGCTTTGAATGTTTATAGTGGCCCTTTCCGATACGAACCAAGCAAGAACTAAGGCTACAGAATGGTTATTGAAAGAGTGGATTGAACCGCTTCCGGGCGCTCCTACAAGACTAACTGGAGGCTGGGACGATTCGAACACGATCCGCGTTCTAACCGCACTGCAATTAGTTGATAATGGCTGGCTTTTCAATCCTGCTAATAAGGAAAAAGCTGAGCTGGCTATTAGGCACATGAATAGTGAAATCCTCAACGGCCTCGTTAAGTAAGGCTCTGGTTTTGTGATAAGTTAATGAAAATTCTTTTAACCTGTTCTTTCAAATTCGATCCAATCAACAGGAGTGCAAACATGACATCACTGTCTTCTGAAGAGGGTGCTCAATACATCAACGGTTTGCTCGCCACCTGTCAGAACCCAGAGGTTTGGTCTATTGTCGATTAAAAATCCAATCTTATTCTATTCATCTAATTTTGTTTTGTTTTAATTATAACTTTCGTTTGTCTTTTGGCATAGAATTTTTACGGTCATAATTTAGTGACCATGTTAACTCGCAGAATTGATAGCATCCCTTCTGGATCCGGTACCAAGTACGTCCCCTCCCAAAACATCTACTTTAATAGATTAGAAATATCTATACGGAAATGTTTGGTCTTTACTCGAAAGAAATGTAGGACAAGTGATTGCGGCAGTTTCCGCACTTTGCAATGCTGGTGCACCTGTTCCACCAGCAGCCATTCAACGTATTAACAGCGAACTGAAACCTACCTCGGGAAGTTGTGCCTTCTGCGTAGAAGGGTACTCGATTTTGTTCAAATTTTCTTCCATACGTTTAAATTTTAAAATATAATTTTTTCATTTGTATCTCCCATAGTTCCAGTATGGCCATTTTGGCCATGAAGTGTTTGAAGGATAGGTCTGGCCCAGTCGACCCACTAGTCGCCGGGATTAGTACTCGGCAAATCGCGTACGTTAAGGGCAAGCAGGAAAAAGACGGTGGTTTTGATGATCTTATCTCTACCAGTATTGCCGTACAGGTTAAAATGCAATTCCACAGAAACTATTTTTGGTTTATCCCTATGATCCTAAGGATTTTAATGGCATCAAATTTGAAACCTTTTCGTATCTAGGCAGCGAATGCAGTAGGAACGGTTAATCTCCCGATTAACGTAGCAGCGGCCCTTAACTACATTCTCCAGGATCAAGATAAGGAAACGGGAAGTTTTGGTAACCCAGTTTTTACGTCTATAGTGTTGCCAACGCTGATTGGCCGCTCAGGACTTGACGTTCGTACAGTCTCTTGCCCAGGTTAGTTTAGTCTTCTTGATCCTGACTATACATGACCAACGATATAATGTTATACATATTATATATTTTTTACGACCGCATAAGCTGCAAAAACTGCTGGCAATCCCATCCGCAGTAATCAGATAAGAATGCTACTCTCCATAGAGGACAATATCTACGCCCAGACGACTGTTGAAACCAAAGTAGACACTGCTCCTGGCCAAACCATATTACAGATAATGAACGAGCAATCTGCCAAACACCCACGGGCATTTAAGTAAGTGCATATTTCTTTTACATTTTATTGAGGGGCTGGTATTTCGAACAGGTAAACATTGATATAATTTTATAATTCTCGCATTGGAACAGGTTCGCGACGGAAGCAGCAAATGGGGGAACACAACTGACCGGATTGAACAGCGTAGTCAACGACAGTAAAAACAACTGGTCATGGAGGGTGTTCCGGATTCCTCCCGGGTCAAATCAAGCTCCTCAGCCGGTTGCTACACTGGATAACGGACTGGGAACTAACGTTCAAAATGGAGATAGAATAATTTTTCGTTTTGGGCGAGGATAAAACTAAAAATCTCGTTCAGATGACGACTTCTTGTCATCTGGGAAATTTCGCGTTGTATCTTCATCTTTGGGAATGGGTGAACATTTTTTAGAATTATCGACAAATTAAGTACTGAAAAAAAAATCAATTTTGATATATGGAACCAAATAAATAATCTCAAAGCATACTTTATGTTAACAGAGTAAACAAGTTGACTAGGTAATTGAGGGATTTATTGCTTCTTATCTGATTCCTCCCTCTCCTTAATGTCAATGTAACCAAGTTTGCGCCAAGCAGAACCTCCTTGCATAAGGGCCAGAAGCAACTTCAAGACAGCTACAGGGAAGAGCAAAACTACCAACATCTTGATTATGCTCATGCCCAAAACTGAAAAGATCAAATAAACATTAATTTGGTGGTTTGCATAAAAATAAAGTAATGCCTTACATGTGTAGCCATATGTGAAATGTAGGAGATATAGCATGGAATAGAAAAGCTCATTTCCGGTGCACATACAAAACAGGAATGGTCTCGAAGTGTAGTAAAAACGCAGAAGTGCATTCTCTTCTTCACCAATGGTTTTGTGGGATGTTATGCCTGAGATGACAGATGTGTGAAGATGAATCCAATGGCAAGATATATCCACAACCATGACCAACTGGAAGAAAAACAGATAGCTTGGATAAAATGTTCCCAAAGTGGCCAGCAAACACATAGTGGCACAGCGGTCTGTCAACATGTCCAGCATAGCACCAAACTTAGTACCTGCGAAATCAATCAGAACTTGTTATGGAAATGCACCTTGCAAAGCACACAATAAGTTATCCTTTTTACTTTGGTTTAGAATTCTTGCGGCATGTCCATCGAATGCGTCAAGAAACCCACTGAGGATGTACAATGACGCAGCTAGGACATGATGGGTTGGCATAAAATACAAGGAGCCGATACCCAAGACGACACGAGCGTATCCTGTGAAAGAAAATTTGTAAGAAGATCAAATGCTAATAGGTAAGAAATCTTAATATTCACCAATCAAATTGGGCACAAATAGAAATATATTATTGTCTGCCATCTCGATCGTGAAATACAGAAAGCTTTATTGGATTAGGCAATCTTCCGACGACCACTTTTCAACGTTTCGAGGTTCGACTGTCAGTCTGACATTTTTTGGTTCCAGCAATCGCCATAGGGGTGAATTCATCTGGACTTTTCTACGTCATCGAAAGAAATTATAATTAAATTGGATAATTATTCTGATAAGAGAAAAATATCGATTCAGTACTAGAAAATTAATTGTTTTACGTGACTATGCACCATTAAACGAACGGTAACAAGTATTTACGAGAAGAAATCTTTATCTGCAGGTTTTATTGAATCGGTTCCCTCTCCGTAATCGATTCTAAAATATTAGTGAGCTCGATTCACATCAAGATGGCTGAGCCCTCGACTGACTTGCTAACTGCTGAAACAACCTCAGCCAGCGGGCCTTCTCTGCCAAATAGCGCAAAAGTCAGGAATAAACTACTAGCCCTCAAACTGAATTCAGTCAACGGTTCAAAAAAACAACCTAAAAAGGTGAATACGCCTGACAAAATCCTCGTTTTATGGTGGTGGGCTGCATTTTGCCAATTCCGTCACTGTGTGTTTCATTTCTATATATTTGTCACGATGATCGAACAAAAATATTTGGGTGGCTGTAGCTTTTCTATCTAAAAGTTGCTTCAAGAATGGGAAATATGGAAAAATCAAATTGTCTTTAAGTTAGTTGAATTAGTTTGAAGTGTGTGACCACACCAGATGGGGCCATCAAAGAGTAATGGGTGGATGGATTTATTAAAATGCTGTTTGCGTTCTTCCATATACAGGCAACAGAAATAGTCAGAATAGACAACCTTCCAGAAGCTGAACTACAAGCCCTATTGGACGAAGTGTTGCAGTATAGTGGAAAACGGGATGGGGAGAAAGGATCCGAACTCTTTCAAGTAACTATTTATTTGCAAAGTTTTTGCTTTTTAAATCAAGACAAGAATTAGCATCTGTCTTGGGGACAGCGAATGCATATTTTCATTTTGAAAAATTTTTTCTAGGCCTTATTAAGGGAGACTCAAGAGTCTGGTGAAGAAAGTCCTCCTGCCTTCAGACCAACTCAGAACACATCAAACCCTGCTACTCAGCAGCGCAGACGAAGATCAAGAAAGGAGAGCAGTGTACCATTTTCTCATCTAAATTCAGGAGTATCTTCAGTTCAATCAAACACTGTGGCAGGCAGCAACAGAAAAGGAGGATCTTTGCAAAATATTTCATCTCATAGCCAGAGGTTCAACTTTTGCATGAAAAAGGTCCTGTTTTACTTCAATTTGTAACCTAGTATTGTCTACAGTGAGCGGGGTAGTGTGCGCCGGAGAAAACGTCACGACACATCAGACAGCGGTTCGACTCTCGGGAGTCCACGCAAACGGGAAGGAGGATCTTTGCCCTGTGATGTAGCAAGAGGCTCGAACATCAGTGTCAAACTCGATGAATTAGTTTTGACGAGTACAGAAAACGTTCATACCGAATCTTCCCGTTTGACCCATGACTGCGTGATTAACATGGAAGGAATGGCTGAATCGGAAGACAAATTTCCTGAGCGTTGGAATAATCGTCCCGTCCGCAGGACTGAACCCTCAAGTTCCACATGTACACCACGCCCGTAACCTTGTTTCGCTAGTCAAACTTTAATGTGTTTAAATTCCTTTTTGATAGGTGGTATAGAACCGATGGAGCAGGACTCAGAAATGTGTTCTTCCGAGCACGTTGGGCTAACGAAAAACCTCTTGTCAAAAGGTTCAAAAGAGTACGGTACTATTCGATGCGAAGTTGATGCAGCGATCCCGTTTGTACCTTTTGACGCTACTGCCAATCAAGAAGTAAACAGGCCCAATACAATTAATGGATCCTTGGTTGAAGATGGTATACCTCTCCAGCGGCGAATTCACCGTCATACTGGAGGTACAAAGGCCACACATGAAATTTAGCTATAACTTCACGACGCCCTATCTTTTCAGGTGTTAGCGATACCCGTATGGATGAGAACGGCAATCCTTTCGGGAGCGTCAATGGAACGTCCATTTCAACTCTCTTGCAACGGACAAGCCCGCCTGGGACAAGCACCCTCAATATGACATCGGTGAGTAATGGGAGCGGAATTTCGACGTCCAAAGGGGCTCAACGCGGCAAGAACAAGAAAAAAGGCAAAGACGAAAACGTTTTATATGCAAAAGAAATTCCGGGTTTCGTCGGACATCGCGTAAGTTCGTCCCGCTGTTCGGTCCTTGAAACACAAATTGCTCAACGCTCTTTTATTTTCCATAGAACGTCGATGAGTTGCTCGAGTACATAGAATCATCGGAGAATAACGGCAAAAAAGCAACCGATAAAAAGGCTGGTCTGAAACACAACGGAACGTTGGTGAAAGAATCGTCTTCCAAAATGAAACCAAAGGAGAAGAAGAGTTCTAAGTTGCTTCATCGTCAAACCAATCCAAACCAAGAAGATTCGGAAGACTCTGATACGGCAGGCGGCGACTCTGTCAACTCCCCTGTTAGGAAAGATGATGACTACATTTTCAGAGCCAAAGCAGAAGGCGTTGAAGAGCTCGAAGCTGCCGTTGCGGCAGCAGCCGCCGACTTTCAAACCGTGACGAAGAGGCAGCGTCGCAAGAAGCGTAACTCACTTTCAAACTCAACTACCGGCAATAAGACCAAGGAGTTGCTAGAGCAGTCTCACATGAACCTGTTTTACAACGCTTCGTCTCCTTCAGTGATGATGCGTCCTCCTCGTCAACCACCTGGTAATGCATCAGGAAGCCAAGTCGCCATTCAGATTAGCGGAGGCACAGTTGGAAACGGACTCGGCGGCAGCAATGAAGCGGCCAAGAAAATGGTTGCGAGCGTTCCACCCTCTGAACCGTCAGATTTGGATTCTGATGGAGGTGACAGTGTTCATTCCTTGCCCGTCCAGCCTTCGGCGCCTCTTTTCCCTCACCCGCCCTTGTATCAACAACCTCCTCCGTCGGGGAACTCAATTTCTTACGCCGATATTATGCGGTCTGAACAACAACACCACACCAAGAGTGACGTAGTGTTCCTTGCTGAGTCTAGTCAGCCTATCGATGTCAAACAACAGTGTGCCACCAATGCTGCAATCCAAATTGTCGGAACAAATCCACTTGGTCCTGCTCCTTTGACTGATCTTGTTGCCCCTGCCGCGACATTTACCGCTGCGGCCAACGTGCCTTGCAACAGAGTAGCGCCCAGATCAACCCTTTCAGGTATGTCTGCATCACAACTTGCGTAGTACCGCGTGGTTTCTAATTTTGGTCATGTTTTCCGTTATGATAGGTGTCCCTCTGCGAAGAGCCGCCTCCCTACCACCCGCCTCACCGAGCGTCGAGACTCCACCAGTCGTGATTGTCGGATCGAGTTCCAGCACCCAAGTTGACGTGACATTTGGGTTTGAGTTAAACGAACAGCTGTTGGCTCTCTCAGTACAACCGTCCACGCCGCCTCAGCCGCCAAAAGAAACTCAGTCGAGCCTTCTAAGTTCGCCAGAGGCATACACGGAACCGATTATGGTATCGTTCTCCCCAGAACCAAGCTCGGAGACCAAACTAGAGACCGAGTTCTTCCCGCCGACTTCGACTCCTCTGTCGTCCTCTCCCGAGATGGCCACCACACCCACTGCTGTCGATTTCGCGTCTCGTTATCGCGAACGACCGGAACTGCTCAATCCTCCCGTTTCTCGACGATCGTACGAAATAGTTGACTTCATCAGTCAAGGTATGGCGCCGGTTTTCCTACATTTAAGCATCTGCTTTTGATTTCCTAATGACGCGCGTATATATATTTTTTTAAAACAAATTGCATTGCAGCTTGGAAGCGAATTGAACGAAAGTTGGATGAACAGCAACAGCAACGTGGCGTCGGTAGTAATGGCGGTCTAGCGCTTCAATCGAGTATTCGTGTGTACACGTTGGAGTGAAGTGAAGAATTTCGGGGGAAAATCGGCATTCAGACTCGCTGCTTCTCGGATTTGAGCGGCAAACTTTGTGATCGGAATCTTACTTGTGTGTGAATAGTGTGACTCGCTCGTCAGACCGAACTTGAGTGCACCGTGTGCGCGCGCGTCCAAATCGGGCACCCTAAATACTAGAATCGCCTGTGAAATCAGTGACGACACGTCCAACGCGAATCGCGAAGGACATCCCGACGTCGCCTATGTGCGTGCTTGGTTGTGTGTGTGACTTTCTTCGTCTTTCTTTTTTCTCTCTTTTTTTTTTTTTTTTTTTTTTTTTTTCTCTTTTTTCTCCAAGTGTGTATGTATGTTTCATTTTGACTCTTGATTTTCTGTTTGTTGATGTTCCAGCCGTCTAGTCGTGGAGGACGAAGGGTATCGTTTATCGAGAGAAAGAAAACCTCTCTTAGATTGGTTTCTCTCGTTTGCGTTTTTTGCGAGACAAATGGTGAAATCCCTCCCTCTCCCTCGTCTAATTGGCCCATCCCAACTCCGTTTAGCTTCTAGCTTCTAATTTGATTGCGATCCTGCTCTCTTTCATTTCCTTTCGTTTTCCAGTAATTCCTCCTATGAGTTTGATCATTGTTATTTGAATACTTTCTTCTCTACGTTAAACAAAAACAAAATAAAGCAAAAAAAAAAAAAGTACAAACAAACAAATAAGCAAAAAAAAAAAAAAAAATCATCTTTGCACCCGTCCTTTATTTTTGATTTCGGGGATACGAGAGTGAGCCGTTTTTCTTTTCTTCCATTTCTCTCCCCCCTTAGCCGTCGTCATCCCAGTCTGATAATTATTTTTCTTTTCCAATTATACAGCGTCAGCACGCTAGTTGTGGAATTTGTATTGTTTTCTTTTTCCTTTGTCTCTAAAACAAAAAATATGTTTGTCGAAAAAGAAAAAAAAAAAAGGAATATCATCCAAATTAATAACATGCATCGTTTTTTGTTTCTCATATAGAATTTCCGTTCATGTATTGGTTTAATTTCCATTTTTTTGTTTGTTTGTTGACTTATTTTTTTTTCTTGTTTGTTTTTGTTAGTTTTTTTCCCCTCTTGTCAAGCTCACTCTTGTTTTCCCATCCTCCCTCCCGTTGTATTCTTGGTTTGTCGTGTGCTGGAACAGTAAAAGAATGCTAAAAACAAAAGTTCCGTTTCCGATTCACTTTCCACACCAGGAATACGCAGTTGACGGTAAACTAAAGTGCACTCTGCTGAAGAATGTGAAGACAGATCGCTCCAACGGTCTGCGAGATTCTTTTAATCCACGTGTCTATTTTTAACAAGAGATCCGTGACCAGTTTTGTAGAAATTTTTTCGTCTGACGTGAAAGACGGCTGGCTCCAAAACGGGACCCGGAAGACGACAGCACCGGGAATTGAGATGTCTGGCCTTTGGAGTCGACTTGGTTGGATGTCTACGGTGCATTGACGGAGATTAGCACGCTTTCGCGATTTAAATTTAATGCAACTTACGCTGACTGTTCATGCTAGGAAATGGGAACTGTAAGTTTTAAATTTAGATTTTAAATTCGATGGACGATGTGAATTCAGGAAATGGGTTCCAAACTTATCCGCCTGACGAAGGCGATATTTAACACGTATACGATATTGAATTTTTTCTTTCGAACAAAACAAAAAGTGGTTTGATTTAACTAATGGAATGAAACGATATGCCCATTAATAAAAATAGATTTCCCCTATAGCAAAATGCCCTAGCAGTGCTAGGCTAGCACACCTAAAACACAGTAGACGCTCAGGCCGTGGTAACGCCACCTGGTGGTCAAAATTACAACTGACGTATCATTATTGTAACTTCAAGACGTAATTTCCTTTAATGTAGGAGTGATACTCCTCCTACAGAAGAACTGCTGTAAAGCAGAAAAGGAAGCAGGCGAGCGGGACACAGCTTTAAAAGGTAATAATTTGCATTTCTTTTTCCCAAGAAGGTAAGGGGTAAGATGTCTGACGTAGCATATGCGTTGCTTGGTCCCGAGCTGCCTGTGGTAAGTCCCCAACCGCACGGCAGTACGCATAATATGCGGGATCAGGTAACGTGGCCTACGTCTTAAAAAAAAAAAAAAATCCCGTAAACCCCCTCCCACCATAGCCACTGGATCGCCTTACGAAAACTGCTTCATTGCGAGGACAGTAGAGTGGACAAATGCTAGGTAATTATTAGGAGTAGGAACTCATTGTCGGGTTGGTGCAGTGGTTCGAGTGGTAGCATGTTCATGTGGTGTTACAAAAAAAATTCAGTAGCACTGGGGTTGTCGGTAGACCGCATTTCACGCGCCGCTCAATGGGTACCCCGACGTAATAAGATTACGTCAGCATGCACCTACCACCGCCTACCACTTGTGACTCCAAACCACGAACCAAGCACACGGTCATTCCTCCAATACTGTGACCGTACTTCGTGCTCGTTGGATTCGCATCCTAGCGAATCAACGTCCTGACAATGCTAGTATTAAAGAAAGAAAAAATAAAAAAAAAAAAAAAAAGAAGAAAGTAGTAGGATACTAAGTGACTTGATCACTTGAGGAACTAACTTCCGCCTCGGCCTACGGGCCAAAAAGGAGCACGGGCATGGCCTCGGGGGCAGTTCCCGACGGCGCTCAACCGTGAATACTTTAAGCTGATTAAAACATAGAAATGTTTTCCTAAAAAATTGTTGCTATACTATTTTCGTTCACACACAAAAAGCAGCAGATCCTCTAATACTAAAATCGTTGCTCTCTTTGAATTATCGTTTTAGTATTCTTTTATGTTTGTATTGTTTATTTTGCATACCTCTCAACATTAAGGAAGGCCATGTTTCATTAATAGATTGAAGAGAAATTGATCGGATAAGGACGAGGAGTAGTTACAGGAATTGCGGCACTCATTGGATAGGGAGGAGGCGATGTCACAGAAATTGGGATCACTGGAAGTGCAGGATAGTTCGCTGGTACAGGTGGAGGTGCCACAGATGCAGGATAGCCCATTGCTGCGGGTGCTGTAGGGGCCAGTGGTGCAGGAATGCTCATTGCTGCGGGTATAGCTGCCGGTGGTAAGGAATAGCCCATCGGTGCTGGTGTAGGTGCAGAAGGTGCAGAGTAGCCCATTTGGAAAGGTGTAGCCATAGGAGGTGCAGCATAGCTCATCGGTCCCGGTAAAAGTGACAAAGGTGCGGCGTTTATCATCGGGGTAGGCGCAGGGGCTGGAGCTACGGAATATCCCATTGGCATTTGCATAGTTGCTGGAGGTGAAGGATAAACCATCGCTGCTGGTGTAACTACTGGCGGTGCAGTATAGCTCGCCGGTGCTGGTGTAGGTGCGGAATTTAACATCATCGCGGACATAGTGGATGGAGTTCCAAGATAGCCCGTTGGTGCAGGAGCAGTTACTGGAGATGAAGGATAAACTGCTGGTGCTGAAGGAAGTGCGGCATACCCCATCGGTGTGGGTGTAACTGCCATAGGTGCAGAATAGTTCATCTGTGCAGGTGTCGGAGGAGCGGGATAGCCTGTTGGGGTGGGTGTAGTTACCGGTGGAGCAGGATAGTTCATTGATAAAGGTGAAAGTGCCATAGTTGCAGCCGGAGGTGTCATTGGTGCGGGATTGCCCATAGCTACGAGTGATGAAGGTCCTGCAGGATATCCATTAAGTGCTGGTGTTGGTGCTGATGGTGTAGGATAGGCCATTGGCGAAGACGTAGCTGTCGGGGGTGCAGGATAGCCCATTGGAGCGGGTGAAGGTAATGGAAGGTACTGGTGAGGGTAACGAAGGTGGAGAATAGGTCATAGCTACCTGCCGGGGTAGGGAGTTGAGCCATGGAGTAGTTCATTACCGCAGGAGTGCCATAGCTGGTTGTGACCGGGGCAGGTGGTCTGGGTGGGGTAATGACGGAATACGTAGGCGTTGCAGGGGTAGGTGCCATTGGAGGAGGATAAGCAATGTTTGCTGGCGCGGGGTAGTTCATCGAAGCAGAAGAAGGTGCTGGATAACCCATTGGAGCGGCAGCAGAATTCGTTACAGTAGCAAATGGCTGAAGTGGAACTGCTTTTGGAATACATAGTGCGAATCGCAAAATAAAACGTTTGTATAAATCATTAAGCTTGGGAAGGGATGGCTAGGTGAGCCACTTCTGCAAACGGTGGAAAATGATACCTTGAGGGTTGCAATTGTTTAGAATGTCGCATGAGCTGGCTTGGTTGAGGTAGCATTGGCAAAGATTGTCTACCCGCTGCGTCTTCAGCAATGTTAAGTCGGGACACAGGCGAGTTTTCTTGTTCCGATGTTTCCGTTAAAGAAGCAAAACTATCACCACCAGTTTTTTTCAACTGAGCTCGAACTGAACCCAATACTAGCAAGAAAATTACAGTGAACCTGTAGAAGAGAATAACATGCAATTACTTTGAAATACATTAAAAATTTTCCTCAAATAAGAAAGTTAAATTACATGTGCTGTTTCATCCTGGAGAAGAGATTGATTTCTTGTTCTGATGTTGCTGAGCTCAACTCGGCGAGTGATAGAAAAATCAGAATATACCAGGCATTTATACAACTTCCAAAGCAAATGAGACAACCAGTGCCAAAGGTCGCAATAATTACCTTGGCACTCCAACAATTAATTGGAAAGTAATAGCTAAATTGGTTCCAGAAAATCATTTGTGGATCTCATTGGGCACTAGCACAGTTCTCTGAATGATGTACCATATGTACTCCCAGTAGCGCGAGGGGAATGATCCCAGTTTCAGCGGTTTCCAAACGTTTGAATTATTATTCTCATGGGCCTAAATAAAAATGACATTATTGCACTGAACTGATTAATGATATCGTAGCTAAGCTTCTGAATCGAGGTTCATTGGTTGGAAGATTTCCAGCTGATGCTATGAAGGCATGAATAATAGTTTAAAACAAAACTCAGGTAAAAGGTTGGCTTGCCGTGAGAAATTTGTACTTCTATGCGTAAACAATCTTTTCGTCTACACGTAGAAAAGTGGAACATGCCCGATTGAAATTAAAGAAAGACAGTACGGTACGGTTAAAATGATAGTAGTTGGATTTACGTATTGCATTTTGGTTTCAAGTAAACGTGTAGGCTACTAGCCTACTATAGCGTTGTGGAAAAGCTAGTTCATTAATTTTCAAATAAAGCTGATGTTATCTGCGCACGGGTGAAACGAAAAATTATTTATATTCATTTAGTTATCCTATATCCTAGACCTAGTGGGGCATTAGATCAAGAATCACGCAAATGTTCACGCCTTCAGTTCAATCCTTCTAAGTTCTAGCTTCTTCTATTCCTTCACTTCATGGACAATTGGACATGGACTTCTCTTCATGATTTTCTCTCTAATTCGAATTTCAGTAAATATGGCATCGTAGTAGTCGTCTAGTCGAGCCTTGTTCAAAATCAGACGACTTATTTTGTAAATAAATTAAAATGGGTAGCCTGCAATGGTTTCTTCTATTCTTCGTAATTTTTTTCTTTCTTTTTAAACGGTGAGTTATTATTTTTATTTTGAAACTCAGGTCACTTAAAAACGTGTTCCCTTAGTCTCCTTTTATATGCGTTAAACTTGATCTTCACGCACAAGCTTAAAATCGAAGTTCGTCTTGGGCAAGTCGCCCTTCTTCCACCTTCTGTTCAAAACACATATTTTTTGTTCAAAAATTTCACTGTGGTAAGATATTTCCACATTTTTTTTTAATCAGGATTTTTACATCAGCAAATTTATCCTAATTGCAGCATATTGATAAAGTGAGACTAACATCATCATTTGTAAATGCTGACACTAAGAGATTACTTGGATTGCTGATAGAAGATGTCAGATTCACAAGAGACTGTAGTGCTAATAGAAATACATCACATGAAGCTTCCATACTAAACCCAAGTGAAACCAACAGAGTTAATCTGCTTGAAAAAATTTTACCTGTTCTGACATCATTTGTTCAGGTAAAAGCCTTGATTGTATCAAATGGTACAGTAATTGACATTTGTCTATGCAATTTAATAGTTTATGTGTGTCTCAATCAGCAATGTGACTATTGTTGCTCAATTAAACAACAATCAGTTAGTCCACGCTTCTATCAATAATCTGAGCTTAGATGGAAGTATTTTACCACGCTCGCAGATTGCACTCTGTGGGCTAGTTGATGCATTTTCATTCCGTCTTCTTCAAACGGTAGCCACCAATGAAAGGTAGTAAGCCTACAATCTAGTGGTTCATGTAAATAATTCACAATATACCTAGAGATGGAAAGATCACCCATTCTTCACATTCTATTGATACAAGATCACGTCAGCCCTGCTTATCAGAATTTTCAGTTGGAGTTCAAACCGAAATTCATGTTGATCCCGTTTTACCTGCTGTCACGGTAAACCCCTCATTTTACCTGTTTTGTTGTCTTATTCTCATTTAATATGTTTGTGATGTTTCAGAAGTTAATGTTAAATATTTCAAATCCAAAACTGTCTGTTAATGACAGACTTTTGAAGGCTCTTGAAGCAAAAAGTGTACAAGAAAGTGGTCCTACTCAAAAGAACAACTTGGCAAATTGGTCTCTCTATTTTCCTCGCGTAAGTCATCTTGTTATTAGAAATGTTCAGACATTTCACTTCTAGAATTATCCACTTTTTTTCCTATTTTCTCATCTTCAAAGAAATGCGAGTTTAACGTCTCGGGCATCGAAATTAAGTTGTACAGACATGAGGACGAAACCTTTTTTGTCCGTACTTCTTTAAATCTCTTGGAAGTGACGGCTGATACAACGTTAGATACTAGAAGTGGTATGAAACTTTTGGCTTCGCATAAACTTTTTAACCTTCATCGCATTATGTTGTATTACCTATTAGGCGACAGTTTGTTTGATACCAATGTCAAGCTACACATTCAAATGCTGTATTCCGAAACTAAATTTGGACGATGGTTTAGTTTGAGCGAATTGGACGCAACTGTTCAGGTCTAACAATCTATATCATCACGTTTGATCCATAAAATATTAAATATTGTCGAAATAGGTTTTTTCTGGTAACATCGATTCAACAGTGAACGCAAATCGCATTGCAATTGTTTATTCAAATACCGAGTTATTACCTTGGTTTAAACTAATACTTTCCAAGAAGAAAAATGCCAGATCTGAAGATAAAACTGCATCTTCCCGGCAAACCCCACTTACGCTCAATTTTGAAGTGTGGGACCTTTCCGCTGTAGCATTGTTTCAGGATGCCTTACCGCTGCGGAGTGGCATAACACACGTGCAACTTCAACTAGTCGATCACCCGGCGACTGGTGGATTAAGTTGTGAGTTTGAAGGTGAAACAGTCTGGTGTTGTTTAGGCAACAGAACGCCGTCCGATCCCGGTCAAAAGAAAGTTCACTTCTGGAATTCACCTATTTACGTCGGACTCGTAATTGGAAAAATAGAAAGGCGTTTAGGAGTCCTTGGAATGAGTGATTCGATGCATAGCCAGTTATTGCTAGATGTCCTCCGCTTCGAATGGTCGCCAAATCTTATCGAAACCATTCTTGCCATTCGAAAGTATTACAATTAGAGGATATCCAAACAATATTGTTTCTAATGAGAAATTTTATGCAGAGATTTGCCGCGGTGGGGGAAAGTTGAAGATGTATCGGTACCAGAAGAGAAAACCCCACTACGCGTTTCGCATTCTCTCACAGTGGCCAGCGCTAATATATTTTTGATGATGAAAAAAGAATGTAAGGTTATCCGAATAGTGACAACAGATTCGTTAAACGCTTTTTGCAGTGTATCTGTATTGCTACCATTTTTTTCGTTTAGGTGCTCTAATGCTCCGTGTCGACTCTTTAGCTGCTGACCAACAACCAGACAAAACGGTAGCATCTATAGAGGGGCTTAAAGGGCTCTTTATAGTTCCTGGAGCTCCTTTTAGTTGCGCCAAATCGTTTGAAATTAAGGTAGCCCTTATTTTTACAAATATTCAATATTTTCTGACACAGTTTTATTCGGTATGAGAAGAAGGGAAACCTTGAACTGTTGCGCCTTCAGTTATCGTTGCGCAAATCGGCCAAGTCGGGGACGATTGACGTGGATCAGCTTGGCCTTAACTGGGATACGCGTCTGCATATGGCTGTCTTACAAGTGATTGAAGAATGGAAACGGTTTCCGTGGTCATTTCACCCAACCGAAACCTGTTAAAATCCTCATCTCCCAATCAATCTGAATCTGAAACCAAACAAAGTTGGACCGTTTCCCTAAAACACAAAACAACCATTTGTGCAATACTATCTCCTGCTCACACTATTCAGTTTCAAGCCGGTAGCTCACTTAAGCCATTTAATTTAACTGTTTTTCATTATCTTAAAGCACTAAATTATCTCACAGACGACTCGCGAGCCGTCGTCAACGGTCATCCAAGAACTACTTTTGAATTGAATTTGCCGCGCTTGTGCATTACTTTTTGACGGCCATTCCATCATTGAAGCCGAGGGATTAAATTGGAAGCTGGCTGACAACGATCTAGATCTCAAACAGGAAAGACTTAGCTTTGATTGCCAGGTAACGAAACTTTTATTTTATTCAAATGTATATCTGATCAATTCGATTTTATTAAGGCAATCACAAACAAATGTGGGCTTGTCAGTGTAGCTGGTTTACGTGTTTGCTTCCCTTATCGTTACCAATTTTCCGAAGCGTGCCAACAGGAAATGGTCAGCGTCTTCAAGTGGCTAAAATTGTTGCATAAAAAACCGCGACCTGCTGGATATACGGAACCTCTTTATCGTGACATTCGTCTGTCTGTCGCGAAATTCTCAATGGTGTTATGTGACGACCCGTTTGAGGTAAAACTTCGCGATAACTATGAATTGCGAGAAGATGAATTCCGTGAAAGCCTCAAGCGTAAACGAATGTTGGATGCAAAAATTGAAGAACTGCGAAGAACACATCCACTTTTAACGCAAGTAAGCTACTGCTGATTGTTTGTGCTTAGCCAGACCAAAGTAGTAAATTCGATTAAATTTAGGGTAAAATTGACGAACTTTATGCAAATCTGGGAGGTCGAAATGTGGAAATTTTCGTTCAGCGAGCACAGAGAATGTATGAGACAAGGCCGATGCGAACAGCTCTATTTCGCTGGGAAATGGAAGAAGTTGATTTGGTAGCTCTAGCCGATCCCTCTTTTCACGGCTACGCCAATGTCGTCCGCAATATTCAAGAAATGGATCCCGACAGTCCATGGCCAGATGAAGAACTAGAATTTACCACATTATGGTGTCGTGCAGTCCGCGCAACCTCTCGTCAATTGCGATTTTTACTTCGAGATTTCCCTCAACCGCTTCTTGACATACACGAACTGTTACTGTTTGGTCGGCTGGCTGGAGCTGAACAGCAGTCTTCGTGGAGAGCCCGACGAACTTGCAACGTCTTCATAGCACCTCCTTGGAGCGACGTACAGATTGAACGGGGAATGAACCAACTTAAATTTTACCATGATTTTTCCTGTGATGCCGAAAGCTGGCGACTAGCCTACGGAGCCTGCTGGGAACCAGTAATAGCACAATGCAATCTTGCATGGGATTTTGTTTCTCCTCCGTCCAAGGTAAAAATTTAAAAATGCAACAAGCAAGAGTAAAGAATTTATTTAGATTTTACATACGAAAAGGATCCGAGTCCAGCCTTGCCCTTCTGGGACAAAATGCGCCTGCTTTTTCATGGTCGCATAACGCTGTCCGTCCAACAGTTAACTCTTCTGCTTCACACATCACTGGATCCTTACAACACCACAGAAGAAATGGAATTGACTTGGACTGATTTGGCAATGGATTGGACAAATGCCAACTTCATCCTGAAAGGTAGCGAATGCTGAATTATTCAGGAAGCTTAATTTGCTGCATCGTTTCATTAGGTGAATTTAATGTCTATGTCCGAACGGCATCTAAATACGATGATTGTCGCCTCTTACATTTACCGCGATTGAAACTAACCATCGGATTGACGTGGCACTGTTTGGCGGATCCCAACGAACACCTTGCTGTACAGCCATGTGCTCCCAACAGAATCCCGGAGTATTCCAGCAATCAGGAACATGATTCATATCGCGCTTTCCGATCGCAGAGTGTTACCTTGGCCGTTTCTTTAGAAACCAAAGCAAGTGTTATTAGTTCGAATAGCAGCGCAGCTGAAGTCCATGCTCTGGTTTACGGCTCTACATTACGATGGTTCGAGAACCTAAAGTGTATTCTTTCGGGTGTGTCAAGACCTACCCGTCGCGGCCCATTATTTCAAAATACGAAGCCCCGTAAAAGCCAACTTTCACGCCACTATAAGGCGGTGCGTTTGGCTTTGAGCCTCCACCGCTTCCACATTTACTACTGGTGGGTTCTGATATCTTGGATTGAAATTCCTGTACCTTACACATTGTTTATATTGGTGTTAGGATGTCGGCGTCGATGCAACGGGGATTCGAACTCATTTGTGGACGATTGACAATGAGCTCGGAACATGCGTTAAGACTAGTCGCTGTGGAAGACGGGCTCAAGCATCGTCCGCGAGCGGATTGGTCTATCGTCTTTTTAAACTGCGAATTGAATGAGGCTGAAGTCTGGCTTCAAAGTGCTCTTGGTTTGTTTTCCGAATAACGCTGCCTCAAATGAACTGTTGTAATCTGCTGCTTTCATCTTTATATTCAGGTAGCGATAGTGACGATAACGCCGAGTTAAACGTTTCTCTACGCCAACCAGTAGAGAAGTTTTATTTCCTTAGTGTACAGCGAGTTTCGTACGGGCGAGAAGCCGTCCTGACACCTCCTTTCGTAGCTCCCGGAACAGCTTCCATTGTACCGACACATCGCTTGGTCGTGCAAGATTTGCGTGCCGCATGGACGAAGAGCAACCGTCAAGTGGCTTTCGCCTTATACGATTCTTGGGTAAAAGCGCAAGTGCTAAAGAGAAATCTTTCGGCTGAGGTGATGAAGCTTCTCAGGATGCCAGAATCGAGCGTCTCGCCCATGAAACCACGAACATCAGCCCGGATTAGCACAGAAGGGGCGCAACCCACTCCTTGTAAATCAAACGCTGGCACTACTTCCAGCAGCTCTACCGGGTCGACTACCGCAGCAACGTCAACCCCCGTAGTGGATTCTATGCTTCAGCAACTTTTGGCCGATCATCGTAACGTGGTGTTCAGTGAGGACCTTAGCTCAACTGGAAGCCGGCCGGCGGTCACCGGAACTAGTACTAGTGAGGGACAAGAAGGAGTCCACCTAAACTGGTTAATTGAGCTTGTTAACAGCCAGGTAAATTGCATATAGTTAATGGGTAAGGAACACTTTCAGAATTTCAGAATACTTTTCTCTTAGGTATTGCTGAAAGGGTGTGAAACAAAAGGATACATCATTTTGGCTGCTGCTCATGCCAAAATCCTGCAAAGACTTCACCCGCCTGTATGGCGCGATCGAAGCTTAGTCTCTAAGACTTCTTGGGTCTGCTCGTTTGATGGCATGCAGTACTTTGCCACCATAAGTGCTGGAGAGCAGGACGCTCTCGACGAGAACATACTTTGGCTCAGCACTGATCATATTGGCAGCGCGGCTAGAGCTGGAAAGTCAAACACCATCATCACTGGATTATCTACCCGATATGGTTGGAAGTGGGCAGAGTGTGGGAGGCGTCATCTCCGAAACGGTTGGCGGATGCGATTCTTCAGCTCTTCAGCTACAAAGAATTGTTTCCCGTTGTAATTGCGAAATTGTTTTCGTCAGCTATGGCCAGAACACGCTCGATCTTGATTTAGATAACGATCTAGAAGGGTTGATGGACATACCTCCACCACCCAGCGACGATGTGATGGATTTATGGGCCCAACGAGAACAACCGGTCGATTCGTTCACATTGACCCACCATGATCTCAATATCTGCACCAACTCTCTCCAATACGAGATGCTGTTGGATGTCATCAATAATCTCCTGCTCCATGTTGAACCCCATCGAAAAGAGGCTAGTGAGCGATTGCAGCGGTTACGCTTTCAGCTTCAACTGTCCAGTACAGAAGATCAGCGACGTCCAGTTCAACAAATTCAGAACCAACTCCGTTCGCTCATTTCTCAACTCAGGCGTCTGGAGAAAGATACTTTCATGCTCCAGCGGGCCCTAGCCGAAGACCCGTCAAACGCACAGCTTATAGCTGAATTTGATTCGCTCGAACGCAAAGTGTAAGTTGATGTACGTCGTTCATAAAATTAGATCTTATTTTTTGTGAATCTTAGATACGAATGCAAGGAGCAGTTGAATGCGGCAAATGAAGAGCTAGCCATGATGGTTTCCTGCCTCAAAGAGTTCAATTAACTGCTCATCAGCGTCTACAAGCCGCCCGGCAAGGCAGTAATGTCACTACCGTTCGGACAAGTCAAATTAATTTTAAGCACGCCCAATGGCGACTCACAGAAGCCGACGGCCAACTTG
Organism: Daphnia magna; assembly: GCF_020631705.1. Classification (NCBI taxonomy): domain Eukaryota; kingdom Metazoa; phylum Arthropoda; class Branchiopoda; order Diplostraca; family Daphniidae; genus Daphnia; species Daphnia magna. Next base: position 10,137,424 of record NC_059188.1, on the reverse strand, counting down.
GAATTGCCGACGTCGTACTTACAAACTTTTTGTAAACACTCCTTTCGTAGACGATTGAAATTGCGACTAAGACGCACTATATCTTTAGATACAACAAGTTATCCAAAAGTGACGATGCTTGCGAGCACTCGTTGGAAATTGGTTATGTCAGCTTGGCCAATCTTTTGCCTAATCAGATCTACAAGCAAGTCATCGTTCCCACCGAGCTGAACCGCAACATGCCAGTTGATCGACAGGTTTATTATTCATTCTTTGCAGTGCTTTTATTTTTAACTTCTGATTGCCTTCCTGGTAGGTCGCTGTGCGTATGTTTTCAAGGGATAAAGCTCCCGTCGGAGGTATTTGTATCAAAGAGATCTTTGAAGTTAATGTCGTGCCTTTCACATTTGGTAAAACGAGAAACGCAAACATTTTTCAAAGAACGCTAGTGTAATTCTAATAATGTTTTTAGCCATGACTTATCAATTTTTCAAAACGATGATGCGCTTCTGCTTCCCTGAAAAGGACCCCGAAACGTTAGACGGAGAAGGCGAACATTCAGAGTCGTCGACTGTGAATCGTAAAGGAGGCAAACACTTTAGCAACGTAAACAAGGCTAAACGAGGCAAAGAGTCGAGTTTCTATGTTCCGATTGAAGACGATGTTGAAAAAATGAAGGTATGCCCATATACTTGCATTGGTTTTCCTAATGATTGAGTTTTTGATAATTTCATTTTAGGAAAGAGCTGAAAAGAACAAGTTATTTATCTACATAAAAATCCCCGAAGTCCCTGTCAAGGTTTCCTATAAGGGAGGAAAAGAGAAAAACATCGAAGATGTCCATGAATTCTCCTTGGTTGTTCCCACATTGGAATATCATAACGTCACATGGACATGGCTTGATTTATTTCTTGCCATGAAAAATGATTCCAAACGTGTCCTTCTCTCACAAGTATGAAAACTTCAAACTATTTAAGGAAGTTTAACTAAGCTCAAACCTGTTTGTATCCCAACCAGGCAATAAAGCAAAAACTACAAATACGGCCTCGCTCGCACGTTGAGGAGGGTGGTACACCGCAGGAAGAAGACAAGGCGCGTCTACTTTTGGGTGGTCTTTCCATGGTGATACTACTATTTTCCAAGCTTAATGGCCAGTTGTTATAACCTATGTTTTATTTGATATGTTTTTTTTTCTGTCTCTGTGTAACATGTTCAGCCCGGTGATGCTCGTTCAAGCAAGAGAGGTGGATTTTGGAAACCTTCAAAGTAATGGCTGGTGTGGTACGTCGCAACGTTTTTCCTAGGTAATTGGAAATGCAATTTAAAATTTCGGTGACAGAAAAAATTCGCTTGGTAAATAATGAAATGAAATCTGTGTTAATGGAAAAATTTTCACTCTAGGCCCATCCTTTTTTTTATATTGCAAATTGGCACAAATTCAAAAATGTAACGTTTGCTATCGCAGACGCTGCCACCACGAATCCAAGTTTCTAGTTCAGCAAAGTAATTTTCATGCTCGAAATGTTCCTTAGAAATCTGGTTCGGTGATCTTCAAGAAAGTTCTGCAAATAGCGTTTAAAAATTGTTTGATGGTGGTTGATGGAAGTTCAGTTATTAGCTGATTCCATGGATTCTATCCAAATAGTTGAAAACGAAGTGACAGGCTTTGCAAGGAATTCGGAAACATTAACCGGTCGGAAAAAGTCCAGGCGATGGCTTGTTTGGTGGAATTTTAACATTAAAAAACCGCACTATTAATTTCAGTTTTTAAAGATTCAGTTGAAAAACTTACAAGTCTGGATTTTCAAATTGCCCTTGAGGAACAGGGTAAAGAGCTTCGTAGGTTCGCTTGGCTCCACTTCCATGTATGGCATAAGCATTCATTTTCGTCACATTTGGTGGTAGGTAAGAGGCAGGAATGATAGCTTGACCTTGCCAACGACCGGATTCTGTGCGTTGCAGTACTTTATAACGCAAGGGTAAACTGTGTCGGATAGTCTTGTGAACGCCATTAAGCAGCAAAACAATATGCTGGCCCCACCTATCTCATACATAGGAATAGTCAGATAATCTTGGCACGCAAAATAAAACAATCTCTTTGTTTTAAACTCACGGTCCAAGTTCGACCTCGACGTATTGATTCGCGTCATTCGCCAAAAACAATTCTATGACTATAAATGATCAACAGGAGGCAGATAAATAGAACGTTGATCTGCGAATAGAATTACGTTAAATCATGTGTTAAAACCTTCAAAGTCCCAAAGACCCATGAAAGGCTCGCCGGGGACACCGCCTGGATTTGGAGGATCGTTGAAAAATGTTCCTTCCACGTTCATTTGAATGTCGTTTTCATGCAGCGATTGCAATTCAATGATTGCAGGTTGGTGATCTATAGGTTGGTTATCCCTATAATTAGCGAAACTCGTGATACCTTACAATTCTGATGTTAATGAGGGGGAAAAAAGAAATAGTTATACCAAGTCGTCTCGATTGAAACCTTCATTGCTACGGAAAAGCTAATTTTAAAAAAGTAAAGAAGTTATATTATTATTCGTTTTAAAAGAACCCTGACATAGACCTCAACAAGCATTGCTCGGCGCTATGACAGTTAAGTTGTTTCCGAAGACAAAATTTAGGCGTGTTGCAAAAGATGTAACAAACAGTACCTAAATAGCAGAAGAATAACGATGTGACGCACCAGGCCTCTTTTGGCATTGGCTTTATTAACCATTGTTCACGCTAAGGTTTAAAACAAGAAATTCTTTTTGAAGTTGCCCTAACGACGAAAATGCGTGTTTACTTCACGACAGTTTGGTAACAAACTGATGGTGTCAAACATGAAGACGAGAGGTATACCACGGTCGAGTGACACGACGAGGAAACTAGTTTCGTTCAAGACCCACCCAGAAGACTTTGTTGGCAGGGCGACGCATCAAATGAAAGGATTTGCACATTATATAAATAAATAAGTAAGTAAAATCCACGATCCTTTTTTTCGTTCTAAAATTTTTTGTAGCCTAAAACCCCATTTATGACTTGCAATGAACCAAACCAGAAGTACTTCCAGGCTTTCATCCAGATATTTTCTATGTGTAATTTGACATTTCTGTATAAAAAAGCATTTAATTAATCTGTTTTTATTTTTTTTTATATTTAAGTAAAGTGTAATGAAGTAAAGTTAAGATACATATCATAAGCTACAGCCTTGTTAATGAAAAGTGTTCAGACAGCACTGTACTGCTGAAAAAAAATTGCACATTGTAGTGCAATTCTTAGATTATTCTTGTAATTCCTTATCGAAAATATAAACACCCAAGCCATCCCCAACACGATGTAAATTGGTGACAAACTTTGCTAATTTGTTGATAGATTCTGCTTGCTCTTTGAGATATTCTTCTTCTAGGAAATTTGTCAGGTGAGAATCATTGTGGCTGTCAGCCACTCTGTGCAAATCAAGCAAAGCCTTAACAAGCAAAAAATGGAACATAATTTTTAGTATAAAGCTTCATCAACTAAAATATGTAAGAATGGAGAATGACCTGGTTAACTTGTTTTTCCATGTTAAGGGCATATTCCATTGCAGCAAGTGTAGTATCCCAACTATCCTGTGCAGGGCGATCAATTGGTTGGAATACAACTTTACCCCCACGCAAATGTTGATATTTTATGAGTTTGTCAGCATGTTCATGCTCTTCCTTAGCAGAGTCCATGAAGAACTTTGAAAAACCCTTCAGAGCAACATCATCACGATCATAGAATGCAGCCTAAAAGCATATGGAAATACACTGTTATTCTGATGACAAAAAGAGGGCTTTTTTTTTACTTATTTCTACATATCTAGAAATGTATATAGTTGTGCACTAGAATATGTTACGCAATTTATTACGTGTTACCATGGCCTAGATAAGAATAATGAGCAAACAGCTCAATATTGATTTGTTTGTTAATCCCAGCTTCGGTTTCGTCATGGTAGTTTTGGCGACACTTCGACATTTTCTACGTTCTTTCCACAAGTACGTGCAGAAAAAGAAGTATTGACAATTATCAGGCGGTTTTTGGCGAAAACTGTCCGATCACGCACTGGTGACGCTGAACAGAGCAGAACTTAGCCTCAAAGACAAAAAAATATTTACTCAATGAAATCCACAGCAGTCGATACTCGATAGTACCATCTACGATGTATATTGTGTCACTATGGAAACGAGATGGGAAACGCAGGAGTGGATTCCCAAATTGTGAAATTGACGAGCTCGATAAAAGAAATAATAATTTGTCTTGTGTACAGGGTAAAGTTTTAATACTAATATTACTAATAATCTCAGCATTAAACTAATGATTAATCAAATAGTCATGAAATGTACTCTCTAAAACAGCAAAATAAAAAAAAATATAAATTTAGCGCCATGTTTGATGACCGGTGTTGACAAGTATGACAACGCAAGAGTTTATGCATTAATATCATACTAATTAAAACTAAAATGTGTTGTTTATTAAATATTATAATTTAAAAAAACTTATTAAATTTTATTTTGTTGAAATATTTGACTAAAATTTTCAACGTAAGTTTTTTTCTAGTTGACAAGCTCGCAATTTCCTGCTTCCGAGCAGCCATTTTATCTGTCTTTTCTTTGCTGGTCTGCCATCCTCGTGTAGCAAGGTAAGAATTTTCTTTCTAAGATGTTTGAAGTCTCCGATTGTATCCTTTCAGTTTGACTTTTTTTTAGAACTTAGATATTGTTGAGAGAGAAACATCTGACATCTATTTTTATAATTTATTTGTTCAATTTAATCTTTAAAGTAAGGTTTAAGTAATCCTAGTGTTAATTGCCGGCAAGGGCCCATTTTTACACCTTTTTCACTTTAGATTCCAAAATGGTGAACTCCAAGGGTTATCGTCGTGGAACTCGTCATTTGTTCTCCAAAAAATTCAAGGAGCATGGTGTTGAACCTCTATCCACTTTCTTGAAAGTGTACAAGAAGGGAGATATTGTCGACATTAAGGGCAATGGTGCCTTCCAGAAGGGTATGCCATTCAAATACTACCATGGAAAAACTGGTCGAGTTTTCAATGTCACACAACACGCTGTGGGTATCATTGTAAACAAACAAGTTCGTGGAAAGATTTTGCCTAAGAGGTACTTATCTTTATTGTTGTGTTGGAAAGCTGTTGTATAATGTGGTTTATTGAATAGGATCAATGTGACGTGTGGAACACATAAACCACTCCAAGTGCCGCCAGGACTTTTTGACTCGTGTGAAGACCAATGAGAGGTTGAAGAAAGAAGCTAAAGAGAAGGGCATCAAGGTGTCTTGCAAACGTCAGCCTCAGCAGCCAAGACCTGCTCATTTTGTCTCCACTAAGAAAAATGAGCCAATTTTCCTTGCTCCCATTCCCTATGAGTTTATTGCTTAAGTGTACATCTTAAGCTGAAACTTAAAATAAAGTGGATGGACCCAACAAATTGGTTAGTTTGAATTGCATGAGGTGTTTTTTTGTTATAGAAGAATTCAAGATTATTTTTAACTATGTGCGATACATAATTTAAGTATTCATGCTGGTTCTTGGCTCGCTCCAACAGATGTCACCTGCACGAATCAACGTATACTCTGTACAACATACTGTTTGAACACAGTAAAAAGTAGTTTTGTAGATAGCTAAGTGCTTAAAAGTGACACCTAAGCTCCTATGCAGTCGATTTATTCAAATTCATGCAAGCTCGCTCATAATTGTTTTCTGAAATTAGCAAGGATTTAACGACTTAGTGGGAAGGTAATTTTATATATTAAAATATCTCGATGAAGTTTTTATTGGGGTATAGTGGCAACAGGTTTTTCTACGAATTGCAACGCACAGAGACAAAGTTTTCAACTATTGTAAATTCCTGACTTGTTTATTTGTGTGAAAACAATTTAAGCCACACGCAAATTTAAGAACAGATATTCATTGTTCGATGACATCAATTTTATAGTTAGCACCATCTCGAACAGTAGAATGATTCATGATATCGATAGTAAAATGTTTGTAAGACCTAAATAACACTTGGTTGCCAAACCACTTTTTAGATTGTTAATAAATCGTGTTTTCCGGTTAGAATTACAATGAAAAAGATAACCGTAGGGCAGTATATCAACTCATAAAGAAGTCGGTGTGTAAAACAGCGATAGTCATGTTTCAAGAGCTGCTAGTCAGTAGAAGAGAAATTCATTGTGGCAATCGTGAATTACCCAACTAGTTCATGCGTGCTTAAGGACACGAAAATCATTTTACGGTATCCTATATAGTTAATGTTCCGATTAGAGAATAAAAGAAACACCACATTTCCCTGAACCTGCCAACATAGGCGCCGTTAATGAGCTCCTTGAAGGTATTTTATATTTTTGGAAATTGTGCAATAACTTGTATGTTTGCTGTTTGACATTTGCAAAACCGACAAGAGAACCAAGTTACACTTCAGTTTCTCTTTCCTGATTGGTGTGGTTTCGACTTCACAATTTCTGGTACTATTTAAATTGAATTTCGATCCTGCGATCTTACATCAAGTGGTTTACTTAGGCACGACTTTAAAAAGCATGGTGTAAATCAATTAAATATGCCCATGACACAATCTCTATTAAATGCGAATTTCTCAAAAACTTTGTATCCTCGAAATGTATCCCTAATATTTTATATTTTTCCACATGCACAGATAACGTTCAGTTCTCGATCTCATCATTTTAGGTTCACTAGATTTTATTTCTACATCCACCAGTGAACGAAGTAATCTTAGTTGACCGTCTGACAACATATTCCTTATTCCCTTTTACACAATTTGTTTAAACGTCTCGAAAATTACGATCAAAAGCTTTTTGAATCGTTGCGCCATTGTTAAAGTGCCCCAGTACATTAAAGACCTCCTTCTAACGTACAGCTACACTGTAAATGCATTACTGGAATTAGATATTCTCACCAAGAAGAACTTGGTGGTCTGATCGTACAAGTTACTTGTTGCATCACTTTTCATCTTAGTTTTGTTTGCCATGAGCAAAAAGGATAAAATCACAAACAAAACCACGTCTCACTTTTGCCCTACGCGTTTGTATCTCACCAAACGAGTTTATTAGTTTATTCTACTAGAGTTTTCAACAGTGCTCTGGGATACGTCAAACTAAATTTTCATTCCTTTTTAAGTAGCCTTTTCTTATGCCAGCGAAATGTTTTTTTTTTTCCATTTTTCTATCTACGCAGCATTCCTCCACTGCACGTTCATAACCTTGAATACGAAATGAACCGATAACGGAGATCTACGTAGAGAAAGGTAAGCGTCTTCTTGAAGAAAGATCCCGACATATGTGAGATATTTTAGAAAAGCCGAATTGCTGATCCGTTGTACGCGCACGGCTACGTTCTTCACTGGATTTCACTCTGAGCGAACATTCGTTTTTCGGGACTAGACGAAAAAAAAATGCTTAATTTTTTTTGTCTCCTCCATTATGTGAAATCGCGTTTCTAAATGGAAACAAGTTTCAGCGTAAAACAAGTTTACATAGAAAAGAAACTTGGAAAGTTTGACAACAACAAGTTGCCTTGCAGAAAACGTAACTTACAGAACATCAGGTATGATGCGCTTATCCGAGGTCAATTCGACTTGTTCCGCAGGGACAAGGTCTTGCGCCAATCATGTTGATTGTTTCTTGGTGGTGAATGTCCTCTTTAAGGACATTTCGTGTCTTGTGATTTTATGTGGCCATCACATCTCCTGACGCATTCCGATAGAAGGCAAACAAAGAGAATTTACCTGCTATGGCCAAAGGGTCTCGACGAAGAGCTAAAGGGTATTTTTTCAGAACAAAACAAGGAAGAAGAAGCATGGCATGAGACGGAATAGGTTCAGTAATCATCCAAGTATAAATCCAGGTGGCGGCGACGATCATCGTCTTCAACCTATTCGGAAAGAGACAAAGATAGAATTCTACCCTAGCACAAAACCGAAAAAAAAATGTAAAGAAATCGAGGTCGAGACTGGTTAGTATAGAGCCTTGGTATAGAGAGAGAGAGAAAACTTTCACTTGTGTTCTCATAGCCCGTGGCCCGTCTATCCTCTTACATTACCGTTTCAGCTCTCGTACCCTACGTTACTATCGTGGTGTGTTCCTTCTAAAAAAGAAGTGTCGTTTGTTGTCAGTGATCAACGACTGTGGCAACTGGGTTCGCTTTCGCGTGCGAACTTTTCCACTTCTGCTAATCTTCTCCCGGCTTCGATAACAAACCCATGTGTTGGCGATTGTAGATCATGTAATGTGATAGCCGACAGTGTTATGTGATCAGAGTTTTGCAATGGCATCAAAAGTCTTACGTTGTTTCTTATTAATTTTTTTCATCTTTGCTTATTGCCGTTCGGTGTTTTGGTATCAACAAGTGTCCATCATCAAAAGTCAACACGTTTGCAGTCGTCCTGATGTCGGTAATGTTTCTTGTTATTATTTTGAAGGTGGTTGATTTGCTATTTGTTGCGTTGCACATACGTTTTCATGCGTCGGAAATCCGTTTTCACAAACTGCTTCAGTAATCACACACACAATTAATTACCAGTTGTTGGCCTTGCCAACGAAGGTGACGTGAATTAATTTCTTCCTCCAAGTCAATACTGTGGGAAAGGAGTTCTTGAAAAGCACGTATTTTGTTGTTTTTTTTTCCTTCTTTTGGTGCCGCTTGAAACCGAAAGTGAAAGTGAAATTTCAACAGGTACTTAAAGAAGAGGGGCTGCTTGATCATGGAGAGCCTTTTTCAGAGTTAAATAGGTCTGTTCCATGCTTCGGGGAGAAAGCGCGCAAAAGGAAAAGTGGTGTGCCCCACTCCCCAGGCTTTGAACTGACTGCTGCCTCTTTGTAAATTCTGGTGGTGGGAAGGCTGCGAGTGCTGTTGTTGAACATTACTGTCACATTTCGATTTGGTCAGCCAGCCTTGACCCAGTTTCTATTCGTTCATCGTTCAGTCTGGCAGATGTTACATGCGTAAGTAACTGAGGACTACGAGGCGTTACGTCGAATTCCCTTTTTTTTTTACTTTCCCTTACTTTTGTTTTCAACTGAGATCGGTTGCCACGTCCTTTTTCACAAACAACAACATTAGCGGTAACGTCGTTGCGTGTGGACTAAATAATACAGCGGATGCAGACCTAACTTTCATGATTTGGTAATAGAAAAGAAAGGCCTTGCGTTTTCTGAAAAATTGCGATGAGTTTTTTACTCTTACCTCGTCATTGTAAATTGTCTTTTCTTTTCTTGACAAACTCAAAGGTAAACGTTCGAAAAGTAAAAATTGGATTCATCATAGGATTTTCGGACAGCTAGATCTCCATCTGTTGGCCAAACACGTCGGATGTCCCAACATTTGAAATCTAGCAAACTAGCAAACTAAAAATATTCAACTGGTTCATTGACAGTAAGCAGCAGGTGATACCACAAAGGGGATTTTTTGTTGTTGGTGTAAATCATCGCCACCAGAGTTGAAGAAAAACAAAACAAACTCGATTAGAATGCATTAGCGCGCGATTACCAAACTTGTTCTTTGTCTCGACTACCAATACATCCTTGCAAAAACGTCACATCGAACGTAGTGGCAAGACTGAGTTGATGTCAATCATACTCATCCAACTTTCTTTTGTTAATGGTTTTTTTTAAGTGAAGGTAGTTTCTGCGTAGTCTGCTAAACATTACCAGGTGATCTGTCAGCAAATGGGAGTTTAACGGTAATGTGACACACTACATAGTATCATGTTCAGCAGTAGACTAGTTTTAAAAAGTGTTTTAGAAACTGTTAAATGGGGTTACGGTTTTCAAAGAGATCTAAGATAAAGAGTAATTCATCTTCTTTACAGTGTTAGGGGTTTGAAAGCTTTCTTATTGTTTTTTTTTCTTTTCCAAAATAGAAAGAGGAAAGTAGTTTGGTAAATCGTTCGTAATATACTTTACATCCTGAAAAACAAGAATTGCTGTTCACGAATGAAACGTGAATGTTAAAAAGTGTACGAAACAAACCTATTTTGGAACTCCTTGTTTCTACTACCTTTTTAAGCTTTTATGTCTATTGTATATCCCTATTGCTTACCTTTTTCCAATTTAGAATCAGACAATAACAGGCGTGTAGACAAAGGCTATTGGTATTGTGTTAGCAAGGTAGCATGATTTGTCGCAGGTTGAAAGTTCAATTTTTCATCCCTTTAAAAATTACTTTTTATTTTTAACTACAATATATTTTGGGGGTTTTTCGATATATGTAGAAAACTTGTCGTTAGTTTATTTCATGTGTTTTTTACCATACCTAAATATTTTTCGAAGGAATTGCACGGGGAACGTTTTTTTTTTTTTTTTTTAGTGTACAGGTAAAATGGAAATCGATTGCGCCATTCGTGTGTTTGAAGAAAACAGCCGCCGGGTTTTTCAAATCACCATGACTTAGCAAAATAAGTGAGAAAAAAAATGCTTTTTGAACAACGAACACATCTGACGCAATTGGTGCTCCGAAGCTAGTCATCTTCTACTGTAATCCCGCCTTTAAGATGCCACAAGGAATGAAAAATTCTTTTTTCAGGGTGTTATTCAATGTATACTTTAGTCTTATTCTTAAAAGGATTGTTGTCATTTAGATTGCGTTTTCTCGTTCGATTGTTCTTCATGCACGGAATAGTTCAGGTGAAATAGTTTGTTATGCTTGACATGGAAGAAAAATAACCGTAACGTGGAAAAAGAAGGAATAACATTGCACGTTACGTTATTTGATTGTCAACAACGTTAGATCCTGCGGGTTTCAATTTCATTCTCCTCTGAAGAAGAAAGTTCTTGTATTTCGTAACAAAAAACCACTATGAGGTTGTGTCACTTTCTAACCACCTCGTGATGCCCCAAAATGGTTTGCTTACATGCGATAAAATCTACTGCTATTCTAAGTTTGAATACCATTTGACATAGTTTATTGAAACATTTTAATCGAATTTATTTTTATTACAGTAGATGTCCATGGCCAATTTTGCGATTCTCAGTCGAACAATTCGAAATCCTGTTTAGTGTACGCAGTCCGCGGTAATGACAGCGAATCCTGTCTGGAGGAAAACGCCTATTTCAATGTTTCTGGCTGTAGCAGCGTCTTGCCCAAGAAAGAAAAACTTTTGGCTTCGTCACCCTCAGTTAACGTTCTAGTGATATTAAAAAGCGACTTACTCAAAGTCAGTTCCATGGTCATAAACGCCTTAACAATCCTGGATATTGTTCTTAGCCGCCGGACTAAACCTTGGAGATTCCTTCTTCGCATCCTATACCGCGTGGGGCGGTCAAACCTCAAATGGGGATTGTTGTGGGCAGTTTTTCAGCTCTGGTCCCATTTCGAGGGTAATTGGTCGTCAGATATAATTGAGGTCGACGTCGAGCAACTGCCTTTTTCTCCGATTGTCCACCAAATGCAGCAGATATGGATCGCCCTTCAATCCTATCCGGTCTTATTGGTGGTCACCTTTTTTATTTACAACCTTGCCGTAAGCTGGATTGTGCATCGCTTAAACCATCGAAACCGAAATCACAACACTATGACCGTTAACAGTACTCTGGATCATCATACTAATATACATTTGACTAATGGTCCTAGAAACGTCAGAAGAAGAATACTATCTCGATGGTCTCTGCTGATCGACTGCTTCTTCAGACCTCTATCCTTCGATACGGCCAGTAATTTAATGGATTTTGAACTGGATGAAAATGTGGAGCAGTTAATTGAACGTCTAGCTTTGCCCAATTTGTGGCTTACACCTACAGTACCAACCGATTATCTGAATTACCTTCCTGTGTGGCGATTCGACTGCTGGAGTCAAACTCCTGAAGATCCTGTTGGTACGGAATCGCAAACATTCACCTCCGCAATGTCTTCCAATTACTCAGAATCAATCCCCGTTGACAATCGATGTTCCCTTTCAAACTTCCTTTGGAATGACAACCAACCTCCACCCAACATGAAATGGATTTCAAGTGCGGACTGTGCTATCTGTTTGGACAGATATCGCTTCACCGTCGACGTATGTGGTCTTCCATGTGGCCATCAGTTTCATCATAATTGTATAATGGTTTGGCTACAGAGAGACAACCATCATTGCCCTATATGCAGATGGCCAGCTTATCAAAACAAATATCTATCTATTTAGCTTGATCTCATATTTGTAAAAAACTCCATCTAGTGCACTTTTTCTTTTAGCTTTCTTTTACATTTATATCTCTTATTAGTTTTACATGTCTGTATTTTTCGTTGTTTTAACGTAACCAAGTCCATCCTTTAAGTAAGGCCATTTCACTTTAACTATTTATTAATTTTTTTTCAATTCATCGATGTCAAAGTATTTAAAGTCAGAATGCCACCGCAGAGACGTTTGAGATTTTTTAATTTTTTGGGGGGAAGGGATAGGTGCTGCTGCCTGTGATAACGAGCATGCAACGAACGAAACAATTACTAATGTGTAAAGACGCTTAAATGTGACTTGTAAGCTATTATTGTTTTCATTTTTTTGCCTTTTTGTAAGGGTAAAGAGTTTGGGACATCAATCGCATCCTTCTTGATAATCTTATCACTGTAAAAAGCGAATCTCTATGTATTTCATTTAATAAACGAATTTCTTAGCGGAAACATTTAGTGTATATTACTGATGAAAATCTCTTTTAAAAACACGTTTCGTATTTCACTTCTTTTCAAATTAAGCTTCTCCTATTAAGGCTCTTAGTTAGATTTCAGTGCTTGTAAAATACAAAATAAATATGAAAAGCCGTTAGTCGCTACGCTGTTGAGTTCCTGAAAACAGCTTGAAAGGCGTGGAATAAAAATTGCTTGTTTTGCTCTGGCACAAGCAGCGCTATAGCGGGAATCACTGATTCACTGCTGCATACATGTAAATTTTAATTTGCTGTTAGGTGGTATTGTTTCTCTCTTCGTCGATGCTATGTTAAAAAACGTACCATTTCTTTGCTTCCAACGAAAGTATTTCAAAATTCCTCAACCAATATTTGATACAGATAACTGAAACTGGTTTTTAAAAAGATATCTGTAATAGATGGCGTTAAAGTACACGCGATGCTTTACTTTTCAAAAACGACGCCAGGAGTAGCTTTTGGCCTTGTTTAGTTTAGACTGCCTTTTCAGCGAGAGTAGAAAATTTTTCGAGTTTTCTGCTGTTGTATGACATTAGAAGATCCAAAGTATTGTAAAATTTTTGTTTTGTTTAAAACAGTTCACATTGTTGTGTCAACGAGTGATAACAGTTTTATTAAACATGAGTGGAGGAGTTTATGGAGGAGGTACATGAATTTGTAGATTTTAGAAAAGTTTTTACGGTCATTTTCATATTGTTTGTTTTTAGACGAAGTTGGAGCACTGGTTTTCGACATCGGTCATTATGCATTACGAGCCGGTTATGCAGGAGAAGATTCTCCTAAAGCTCAAATTCCCTCTGTAGTTGGGGTACTAGAAAAGGCTGCATCTGTTGAAATGATGGATGTAGACAGAATCAAAGAAGCTGCACCAGCTTCTGAAAAGAAATACTTCATTGATACAGTTGCATTAAATGTCGCCAAACAAGGTAGAGGAAGTATTTTTTGTAAGCAATTTCATGTCATATCTATTTCTTCTCTGTCAATAGACTTGGAAATTGTCGGATACCTGAAGGATGGTATGATTGAAGATTGGGATGTTTTTGAAAAAATTCTCAACTATACATATGCCAAATGCATAAAGTCTGAATCAGAGTTTCACCCTGTTTTAATGTCTGAAGCACCAGTATGTCATATATTTTTCATTCACAAAATGACCCATTTTTTAAATTAAGAACTTTATGCATATTTCAGTGGAACACTAGAGCAAAACGAGAAAAACTAACAGAAATCATGTTTGAGAAGTATAATGTACCAGCATTCTACCTTGTAAAAAATGCAGTACTTGCTGCATTTGCAAATGGAAGAAGTACCGGAATTGTCGTTGACAGTGGTGCTACTCACACTTCTGCTGTACCAGTCTATGATGGTTATGTTCTTTCTCAAGGTAAACATTACACCAAAAAAATATATGTAAATAATATATCAATTTAACTTATGTGATGCCATCACAAATTGCTGCATATTACCTGATATAGGGATTGTTAAATCTCCATTGGGTGGAGATTTTCTTACAATGCAATGCAAACAGCTTCTGGAAAGCAAAGACATTGAAGTAGTACCTCCTTATATGATTGCCGCCAAAGAAGCTGTCAAAGATTTTGAAAAGCCCAAGTGGACGCGCAAAAGTAACTTGCCAGAGGTCACTAAATCATGGCATAATTATATGATGAAGGTAAAGTAAGCTACTGTACCTGCAAGTATACAGACTATTATATCGTTTGGTTCATTCCTTTTACCTGAAACATTTAGGAAGTTATACGAGATTTTCAAGCCAGTGTTCTTCAAGTTGCCGATGCACCGTATGACGAAGATACGGTATCAACGATCCCAATGGTCCATTACGAATTTCCGAACGGATATCACCAGGTAAACTTTATTCTGTACTTGAATGGCTAAACGATAAATTATAATCGTATCTTTCATGGCAACCGCTTAGGATTTCGGATGCGAGCGTTTTAAGATACCCGAAGCTTTATTTGATCCTAGTTCAATCAAAGGCATAGGTAACACAATGCTTGGAGTAGGTCATGTAGTCACTACCAGTGTTGGCATGTGTGACATTGACCTTAGACCGGTATAACATCTTTTGTTTGAAAGTTCATAGAATTGTTTTCAATGATTTCATTTTAATTTTCTTCTTCTATTACAGAGCTTGTATGGAAACGTTATCGTCACCGGTGGAAATTCTTTGCTATTAGGATTTTCTGATCGACTGAACAGAGACTTATCAGCCAAAACACCGCAGGTACACGTGGAAATCGCGTGTTTCACAAATTGTAGTCTATAGTCAATATGGTTTTTTTTTTTTCCTTGCAGAGTATGAGGTTAAAAATCATCAGTGCTAGTGGATCGGGCGAGCGTAGATTTGGCGCTTGGATCGGAGGTTCAATTTTGGCGTCCTTGGGATCCTTTCAACAAATGTGGATCTCTAAGCAAGAATACGAAGAAGGCGGCAAGACACAAGTGGAGCGTAAATGTCCATGAAATTAGCACCATGATCATTATCTGCTGTATTTGGAGTACACAAACATGCCCTTTCCCAATGTGTAACACATAATTCATGATTAAATGTAGCCTCACGGATACGTTGGCAGTCGATCGCATGTCGCTATGATCTATCATCATATAAATTAACATTTTTCAACAATGGTTTGTTCTTTTGTTTGGTTTTTGCTGTGAGGTGGTGTTTTGTATGGGACTGGTTATCATGCCTGTATATAATGACAGCAACAGAAATGATTTCTTAAATGCTAACAGTTAAAAAACAAGTTTTATTTTCACGATGTCAAACTGTCCGTGTTGTGCTGCGGGTTATTTCAAACGCGATGGAACAAAGATATTAGACGGGAAGTAGATCTCATCACAACCAAAAAGGTCAGTTTTTTTTCCCGACTGAGAGCTCATTTCAGTCTGGCAACACTATGAGCCTTTTCAGTTGGGCTTCGGGTTTTTACTCATTGCGCTTTATTTTAGAAAAAAAGGTTGCACAATATGGAAACATGAGCGCATACACATATAAAAAGAGCTAAGCTTGCAGGCAGCAGGCTATCAAATAATAATTATGACAGCGCTAGAAAGCCTAAAAAGACTGTAATAAGGAATCGTGGAATAAAAAAAAGTAGAATAGGAGAGTATACAAATATAAATGTATAACACAATGTAACGTACTCACGGGACGGGAGGGAAATAAAGCGAGTAAGGGTGTCGAGGGTGTCCGGCAACGAGCTATTGCCAAAATTGCTGAAGTTGTTCATGGAGACATGGAAAAATGGCGTCTGTCAGTGAATCCTGTAACGCCGTCCATGATAATTTCTTGGCGTCTCAGGATAAAGTCGGCCTAATGCCGGCCTTTTATCAGGTAAATATTCATTGTGAAAGTATGTCTCATATTTTATGTGTTGTTTGGATTACCTACGTATTTTGCACCGTTATTTAAGCGTCGTTCTTTGACCACATCTTCATTGTATTGGAAGTTTCTCAAAGCTTGCTTTGTTATTTTTCAGTTGATTTGATGTCTCCCAATATGGGCTTTGTTCTTTATTCCATACAAGCTTCCCTTTGGTTATTGTTCACTGATTAAAAAAAACAATTTTGAACACTTCTTTGAGTTTTATACCAAGTGCTTTGATTTGTTTATGTTGAACATTGGCAAAGTGATTCAACTTGAGAACTAGAAGTAGCATGCTTTTTTGGACTGCCTGTTGTCTTGTTTTGTTTTTTTCTTTATTTATATATGTGGATGTGTTGATGCAAACTTATACAGGTACTTCAATCTTGCCTTAAGGATCCTGACAAGAATTATCAGGAGAAAGTAGATGCACTTCTTAGAGCGTGGGAGACATTAGCTTCCTACACCAACCAGTCTTCCCCAAGAGATAATGTTGATTATCTCACAGAAAACTTGTACAGGTATATGTGATCATAATTATTTTATGCTTTGAAACCTGCAATAATATTTGGTTGGTTGTATAGGGATACGCTTATGCTGGTTTTACGAGGAGAATGGAATAAACTTCCACAAGCAAACAAAACACATCTAAATGTCACCCTTCAGAACACCATCTCCAACCTGTCTAAAACACCCGCCTATACCCTATGCCAGCATGTGATCCGCGTGGTCAATAACCCATGGAACGATCCGACACTGAAAAAAATCATCGACGGTGAATCGATCAGTGAATCAGAAGGTCAGAGTTGATCTTTTTCGCATGTGGCATTTACTCAACTTTCATGATCTTTTCAGGGCTTGAGTTTTGTTTGGCGGAAATGCCAACGCTTCTGACCATCCGCCTCGATAGGCTATGCGATGATAAGTGCAGAGACATCGCGCTCAGACTAGTGGCAGTCTATAGAAAATGCTTACAGGACTCTTCAGATTCTCGGTTTTTGGAGTCTTGTGCAGTGTCATTTCAAGAACAGTGGCTAGATTTGCACATGGCGCTACTCTACAGTTTCAAAAAGAAAGAAGAAGTTATCGCAATATTAAAGCAGCACTCGTTGGAAGACGGCTATAACTTAGTAAAGCGCCTCATCGACAAGCATACGTCGCAAATCCATGCACAAAGTAGCGGGAGTAGTGGTATTAACCGAATCTGGCGGCATCACAGTTTGAAGACTGCCGAATTTGCTAGCCAGTGTTTGCTTACCACGGCTTTGATTATATGTCCTCCTCCGAATTGCCTCTCATCACTAGCCATTCAGCTTGTGAACCTGCAAAAGACGATCGGTAACTCAAGCCAAACGGTGATCGACATGCTGCATACATTGGTAGATCAGAATAAACTAATGACATCTGCCCACATGTATATTCTTTGCGCGACGCTTTCAGAAGAGGTAATTAATTAAAATATAAGTTATACAATAAGCATTTTCTAACCTTGACCTTTTTATTCTGTTTGCAAACAAACCAATCCTTGTAGCTTCGCGGTGATTTAAAGTCATTTTGTATAGAGCTCTATGTCAGAGCGGTGGCGGTTGATCTCAACGACTTGGAAAATCGAAAGTTAAATCCAGAAGGAAGTGGAGTAAAAAGTGGTGAAATTGGTTTAGCAGTTGTGTTCTCTAAATTGGCCGAATTGGTCCGTGCCAACGTGAGAATTTGCAGAGAGATCGCATTGACAGCCTTCTCACTTCATCCCACCAAGGAGCGCTATGATAAGCTGGTAGAGCTGGCGGCATTGACAATTGAACACGGATTCAAGTTGGAGTCGGTTGCAACTACCGGAGGAGAGCCATCTTCATCACTAACGATCACTGACTTCAGCCAAGCAATTATGGAGCATGGCCACGGTGCCGTGGTCGGGGAACCGCCACCGGGAAGTGGTGGAGGTCCGGGTGGTGGCATTACGAATGACGAAGCTCGCGATGAAAGCGAATCCCTGAATTCTACCTTCGTGAGTGTCAAAGAAGCATTAGAGGATGCGGATAGCGGAGTGGACTTGAATGACATTACCAACGGTATAGGAGAGCAAGAGATCGGAAGCCCAAGTACGCTATCCCAGGAGGAGGAAACACAATCCCCGTATTCTGATTCTGCTGCTGCCATCTTGGGTGTATCGAAAGCTGTCATAAACGATCTTGCCAGTGTGGTGCACAGTGTGCGGTGGGATGTGCTTACTTGGAAAATTGGATGGGAGCAGTTGAAACCTCTCTGCCGGCGTTATATGTCCGATCAGGAAAATATGCGTTCTGTCACCAAAGAGCTTCTATTTCTCAAAATTGATTACAATCGGTTTAAAGACATGCCGCGACCTGAACGGGATGAGTTTTGGGGTATCGAAAAAGGATATGAAAACTGCATGGAGCCAGTGATGGAAATTGAAGAAAGAAGTCGGCCCCGCGTCAAATCGGAACCCAAACGTCAAAAGTCGAAACATTCATCACGGCAGGCATCTGAAAGTTCCAGCCCGTACGCGGATGAACTGGCTGAGCGCAAAAAAGTACTCAAGAAGAAGACTTGGATGCGCAAAGTGACGCTGTCGCTCAAAACCTCTTCCGATTCCGATAGTAGTATCGGTTTCAACCAATCAAAGTTGAATTCTGAATCTAACTCAACCCCGGATGGTGTCAAAAGATCTGCAAGGATCAAAGCTAGCAAGGTTTGTCAATTCGATTCGATTCGCAATCGTCGTTTCAAACATTTCCAGTCTGCCAAAACATTAGAAATAAAACACGTTTATTTGACATTCATTTTCATTCCAGAAAACCAATACCGTATCTCGGGGTTCATCTCCTCTTGTGAAAAGATTACGAGAAATCAGACCAGATTTTGGCAGTGCCAATCAATGGCAAGATTCTTGTCCAGTCACACAAACCACTCGATCTCCTCTCTGCGAGTCGGCAGATTTATCCAGCAATAATGTTGTACAGCAGCAGCTTCAATTGTCTCGTTGTTCGTCGTCTTCTTCCTCTACTTCGTCGTCTCCTTGCCACAACGCCGCCGATCATTTCGCACCCATGCTTAGCACATTGGATATGCAACCCAAAGTCATTTTGACGAGAACGCCAGTCAATTCGCCAGGACCTTCTCCGGTCAAGAAACCGAACAGCGCTACCAAGATGTTCCCGGGAGCAGATGGAATTTTCGGCTGTCGCGTTCTGTTAGAAAAACTTGATAAAATACACGCCGGCGTGGAACGAACCATGACTAACCTCAAAGGCCTTGATCATGTACAGGTACGCAAATTATTCTTCATTCGTCTAGAAATGAATACATGAAAGCTCTTTGTGTTTCAGGTCAGACCACCTCCTACCGCCGTACACATGGTGCAGCTACGCAACCTGCCCGCCAACAGTCGACTCGCTACTTCTAATGGATTACCCAACAACGCAGATGGGAACGGTGATACCAGTGTCAACAATAATGGTAGCGCGGCGAGTGTCCACCGACAAGAGCAACAGCAGGAACAACATCAACAAGAAGAAGCCAGTAAAGCGCCCACTTCTTCTGCATCTTCCTCCTCACCTGGTAGCGGTGAAGCACCGCCGTTCACAAGTACACCAAGTGTCCAAATCACTGCTGCACCATCTGGCAGTGGCCCTGGCTCTACCAGAAATGTTGCCGATCCAGATCCAGTGACGTTAGTTTCGACTCCTTCGGTTAGCATCTTCCAAGTGGCCCATCGGCCTGCAGGCAATAATACCGGTGCTGTCTTACAGCCTGTTGCAGCCGTGACGGGTTTCAATCCGCCAAACCCCAGGGTAAAAACCCCGGTAGCTTCACGATTGCCAAAAGGTTCCAGAAACGCTGCGTCAATTGTTAGACCTTGCCTGGATGATCTGCCTTCCGTCACTTTATCGCAAATGTTGGCTCAGTCACCCAGCATCGATAGTACAGAAGCGAATTCACCTCATTCGCAGCTTGTTGCTACGTCCAACGGACCGAATCAATCGCCAGGAACGACTTCGCTTGCAACGAAACAGACTTCCCAGTCAGGAACTACGCGATCTTACACGGGTCCAGCGATCCAGGGGAGAACCAAGTATACCGCCCAGCCCAGGCGATGGTACAGTCGTCTCATCCACAGTGTCTGTTGCGAGCAACTCGCCACTTCCCTCGGATATTAGCTCTCCTTGTCGAGTTCCCTTGGTCAAATATGTTGATTTGGATATGGTGAGCAGCCCCTCGCGACCGAGGCCTGGAAGTACCACCGGGGTCCGACGTCATAGTCAGGGATCCAATTCGAACTCACCTGATCCACATAGATCCACCACAGCCAAGGGTCATCGAGCAGCAGCTGCTGGACAGAATCCATCAAGTCCTGCGTTAAGCAGCCCACAGAGTCCGGCTCTTCAAGCTCCACCTAGCCCGCTGTCGTTTCGCAAACAGCAGCAACATCATCACGTGTATCGACAACAGGAAAATAAGGTGATGACCAGCGATAGACTGGCGTCACCAAGTCACCCGTCGCAATGTTCGTCGCCATTTTCCCGGCCCATCAAGTCGTTCCCAGGTAACGTGCTAACCCATTAGAAAAATTTCATTACAAAAAAAAAGAATGTCTTTATAATTCAAGATTTGTATGTATTGTAGGATACTAGTCCGAGTCCATCAGAGGTGCTTAGCGGATCAATGTTTCCGCCAGGATTTCTTCCTTACGGCCCTTCGGGGGATGCGGGATCGAATTCGAACCATCCCGGAGCTAGCCCATCTCATGGAGCTGCAACATCCGCCAGTCGCCTATCCAATTTCGGCGCAATTTCGCCTAGTCAGTCTAATGCACCGAATTTCCCGTCAGCTCTCCCAAAGTTTGGACAGGCTTTCGGAAAAAAGAGCCATTTCGACGTCATGCCTGTACTAGGATCTAATGAGCTCTGCTCCAGCAGCTGCCATAACAACAGCCACATCTTTAACTCCTGTCCCGGCCTTGCAAGATCCTAATTTACAGGTGAATTCCCTTACTGTCTTGATCCAGTCGAGTTCTCCGCTTAACGCAGTAAATTATCTCCAATAGGTTACACGCATGATTAATAGTGGCTTAGGAGGCAACAGCTTTGGCGATAGCAGTCGCAGATTTGTCGAGGAATCACATAGTCAATCTGAAGAAGAAGGATTAGGATCCAAACTTCACTCGCTGCTGGAATCCGCCCTCAACGGACAGATCAGCCGATCACCCACAAGAGGTCTCCCCCAAACCCAGCAATTAGTGACGGGCAACCCTGAAATGCTGCTGTCGGACTCGGCGCCTTCCATCAGTCCTCTCGTAGGCGGAATGGACTCCCAATCAGGAAGTGATATGGCCGGCAGTGGGGGTTCTTTATCGGAACAGTTGCGCGAATTCGAGTCGGTCTTTGAACGTGTTGCTGCTAGCACTGGAGGCAGTCACTTGCAGAATCAGCCAGATCCTTGGTCGGAACTTGCCAATCCCGATGATGGATCGTACATGGGAGTCGGTCCGGTTGAATTTTTAGCACCATCATCCACCTTTTCCGAATCGATGGACGTGTCTGAAGCGTCTCCTACTTCGCCGAATTCTGCCGACGGCCCTTTGTCGTGCCAGCCGGAAGAGGGAGGGTCAGTTTCAGCGGTCCCTGTCAACGGGAAAGGTGCGCCACTGATGCAGCTCCTCACCGTCGCCTCAGCTGCCCGCCAAGCGTTGGAAGACGAAGAAGAAGGAAAACGAAATCGCCACTCCGTCTCCGATAGCTTGTCTCGAGGTCAAGGTGGAGCCCATCGTGGAAGAAGCGATCAATGATGAAACGGGTGATAACAAAGACAGGCAAGACCAAGGAGAATTGACCGACAATCAGCACATCTCGGTGCTGTTCCCCACCAGCAGGGTAGTGTCACTTTCAACCGTTTTCTCGGGATCTATTATGGTCAATACAACGGAAGCTAGTCAACCTCCTGCCACGCCGTTACCTAGGAGCACGACGCCGCCGATAGGTTCCGTTAAACCGGAAGTACCGCCCAAAAATAATCGAAATAAAAGCTTTCCCGAAATCAAGCCCGGTAGTCAGTCCAAGCGCTAGCGGAAACACGACTCCAAACAAAGCGACGCCAGTAGCAACGACATCGGCTGCTACTTCATCAGCGAGTCCGGCTGCTAATAAAGCTCCTCAAAAAGCGCACGATGACGAACACACAGTCCTTAGAGTTCAAGCCATTTTGGAAGAATACAAAGAACAGTTGAGAAACTCACCTGATCTTCAGAATAAGCCGGCTCCGCGAAGGTAATCATTCCGTTGTGTCTCGGTGGTTCATTATCATTGCATTCTAATCTGTTATCTGATTTGGTTGATTTAGACGTTCCAATCCTCTTCCGTCTCCAAACGCGACGCCAAAGAGGCGAAAGTCGGTGCAGAGTAAGGTGAAGTTACTCTCCCACCATGCACGGCCTGCTGAAACAAATTCAGATGGAACGCCAAATGCTAGCAGCAGTGCAGATTCCACGCCGACCACGATGACCGAACAACTGTCCGGATCTTCAAATACGGACATTATCCCTAGTACTCATCCAGCAATAGAGTGCGTTAAAACGGAACCGACGACGTCTCCGCCAACCACGACCACCACTACTACTACCACTACTCCTCCCATAACGGCAGCAGTCAAAGCGGAAACGCAAAAAACTGAAGGCACAACGTCTGTCCAGATGCTGAGTACATCTGCCGGAATCCAATTGTCCATCCCTGTAAGCGCTGTGGTGACCAGCAGATCGACCGCTTTAACTATTACGAATGACGGAGCGACGAGTGCAATCACTTCTATTCCACCAGGTAATCTTGGTATGTTTTGGACAGGTTATCTTTTAGTGTATTCTGTCTAGTTTCTAATGCCAATTGTTTTTTCCTTTTTAGGAACAGGAATAGCTACGACAGTCACCGTTTCGTCAGCTTCGGCAGCTTCGGCAACTCCACTTACTTCGTTAGCCGGCGTGTCGACTGTTCCTATTGGCATGCTTCACCAACAGCTACTTGTTCAATCCGGAGCGGGTGGTGTAAGGCAGCTTCTTTTCCCGTTGAATTTTTCTTCAGCTCGCGGTGGTACATCGGCTCCCCGATATATTCAAGTGCGGCAAGTCACGATGAGCGGCCAACCAGGTGTACTCAGTTTCCCAGCTCGATTCGGAACTCCGATCACAATGCGAGCTGTTGCGCACACTGCCGTCAACGTGACGCATCCAGGCCAGCAGCAGACTCAGCAAGGTCAGGAGCAGAACGCCACGTTTCCCGCCAAATCTGTTGTGACTGGAGACACGCATGTCATACTCTCTTCCGAGATCCCAATCGCCAACCAGGTAGGCCCTTAATTAATCATCCAGCTATGCACTTTTGTTCTGACGTTTTTCTATTCGTTGAAGTCTTCCGCTGGTGGTACTGTGCCACAGAGGAATCCCTCGTTTAGCGCAGAACTGGAATCGACAACGACATGCTCAGCGCAGGCGAGCACTCCAAAGTGCGAGGCTATTTCAGTAGTTACTGTTCCAGTTACCGCACCCACTACGACTAGTGTCCTGAGACTGGTACCACAGTGCGTGCCAACAGTCAATAGGGTTAACCTGCCCGTTCCAGCTGGTATTGACGCCAATGCCTTGTTGGCGACGACTGCAACTTCCACCTCCACCCCACCCTCGGTGCTGGCCCCTGCAGCTGAGGATTCACCAACTGTCGCCGCTACCGTCGTGGAGGAGGCAGATCATGGCAAGTGGAGTGATCAAGGTACGCCAAGCGGCTCCAGGAAATTCAGTGGATGGATCGGGGACACCAGCAGCCGATGAAAAACTTCTCAATGACGCAGAGACTGGCGTTTCCGAATTTTTGCCGTGTGCCGATTTCATGGGACCGGGAATTTCACCTTCGCCTTGTTTCAGCCTTTCAGATTCACCATTAGGTTTACCGTGTTTTATCGTAAGCTTTTCTTTTTCCTCTTAACAATCTGTATCTCGAAACAGGATCGCAGAACTCGTCGCCAGTCACGTCACCGGCCACCTTCCAGGCGTCTTCAACCGATGAGGATTCCAACGGGCTAGTTACATCTGGTGACGGAGATTTGGCTCTGTCAGGTGGTCCTCGGAAAACATCCAAGTCAAAAATATTAAAGCGAAACATTAAGCCCCGTATGGTCATGGTTCGCAAGGATCATGGGGGAATGGAGTATCGGCGGATGAGTGACGGTGAAGGCGGGCCGGCCGTCATACGCAATGATCGGCGTACGTTAGGCAAAAGGTTGGCCAATAAGCAAGCCGCCATTGCCGCGGTGGCCGCTGGAGCCGCAACTGATTGCATCAACTCGCCTTCGCCCGCCCAGCCTGAAAGTCGGGAAACGTTGCCCAACGCTCAATCATCTCCATCCTCGAAGCTTGTTTCTGAAGATTCTGAATCTAACAGAATGGTGGTCCAAGGCAAGTGAATGAAACAATTTTGCTGTTTGCATTGCAAATCTTAACACATTTTTCTCCTTTTTCATATGTTGGTCCAAGTAGCCGTCAGGCTTGTGATTAAAAAAGAAGGGGACATTTCCGTGGTGACGTCAAAAGTAGAGTCGGCGACGACAACAACTAAACAAGCGGAATTGACAAAGAGTGAACTGATGAAACCGCGACAACAAGATCAGAACGACTTGTCTTCCACGTCCATGTCTGTTGAGGCCATGAGTAGCGACCCCTCGATTAAAAAAGAACCACCAAACGAGGAGGATACTAATGCTAATACGGCATCAACCGATACCTCAGTTGAGATGGATGAATACATTGTACGACCTAGACGTTGCGGTCGTTTGCAGAAAGAGGAAGTTTTAAATCAACACGATCCCGATGTCTGTCCTCTAGGTGAGTGATGTTTGGCAAGAACAATTTTAAGATGGTTGTTGAGCGATCATTTTCCTCGATTATAGAACGCGGTAAGGCGAAACGTAGATCGTCGGTTCGCACCAACGTCAAGAAAAATTGCCCGTGTTGCGTTTCCGTCAGCGAAGGTCGCAAACGAACTAAAAGTGAACCACTTGGCGTGGATAACGCGTCTCCAGAACACACAGGGCCTGCCAAGAAAGCCCTTGTCAACGCACTGGCATCTTGCGCTGCGGCGGCGGGTATGATTTCGACGACAGCCTCTACGACCGCCGTATCGACATCAGCTCCTACCCCAGCTCCTACACCAGCTGCCAACAGACCAAAAACGACGAAAAAATACGCTCAACGCAAAAGATGAGGGTTTGCTCCTCAGTCGCTGGCATGCGCTTGCCCCCTTTCTAATTGATAAGTACTCTTTTCTCTTTTACTGCTACTAAAGAAAACCAACCAAACTGTCATCGAGACATTCCCGCGGTCTAATTTCCCCACCATCTAGTCATTTAAGATTATGTTCGTCATCTGATCCGATTTGACGTAGAAAGGACCTCTTCGTGCCACTGATATTTTCACTCGATCCCCGTTTTTTTGTCCATACAGCGTAAAAAAAAAAAAAAAAAAAAAAAAAAAATGTGTCCCAAAATTTTGACCTTTTTCACCCTCTCATCCTCGTTACGGCGTTTCCCTAGCTTTTGCGTCTCCAAATTTATACAACTGAGCGTTTGTCGTGACCCTGTCGTTTAGGTTTAGAATTAAGGTTTTGCGTTTCTCATATAAATTTCCTTTTTTAAGAACCGAAAAAGTTAGTTTCCGATTTCCCTTCGCCGTACCTCTTCCCCTTTGCAGTTAAATCAAGTTGAGTGTATCTCACGTCTTCATTGAGCTCTCGAGTTTTCAAACTCCCTGCTTTATATCAGTGTCGAGTAGTACTCTCCCACTCCTCCCTGGATAGGGATTTAAAAAATTAAAAACAAGTAAATATTGGAAACAAAAAAGAAAAGGTGGGCAATTTCTGTCTGTTCTTTTGGTTGTCGTGACTTGTTTATATTACCACCTTCGTATAACTACTACGCCCACCCGAGAAGAAGCTATTCCTTGAAAGGTTTCATTTCGCTTATTATGACGATGGAAGGGGTTCTATTGCCAGCCTGTGATGGATCACGTGCTCAAACACACACACAAAAAGAAAAATTGACAACAGCAACCTGTGGGAACTTAGCTAAGGAATAAGAGTTTCAAAAACGCCGAGCGTGTGACGATGAGAATGAAGATAGAGAGTGTTGAACATTTTGGTGTCCTCCGGCCACACATAAAATATCGTTATTTCTTGTTTAAGTGTTAGGAAAAGAGGAAAACAAAACAAAAATAAAAACGCAAATGAAGCCGATTGGAAGTCGTCGTTCTGTTCCACTATCTCTCTTTAAATCTTGTATCTTCTCTTTTTTACACACATTTATCTGTGTCTGCAGGTCACGCCAAAACGGGGATTTTTCTACATGTATTATAGCACATTTCCATTGGTGACTTGTCTTGTGTGGAAAGCCGTGTTTCAGTTTAATTTTTCTTTATTTTTTTTTTTGTTTGTTTTTCTTTATTATTACCTTTTTTTTTAACTTCTTTGTCCTTTTTTAAAAATATTTATTAGTAACCGAGTTGTGTTTATTCTGACTGGAAAAAGAAAAGGTTACAAAATGAGCCAATTCGAGAACTAAATTTACCCCTGTATGTGTTATAAACGTCTTGGTCACCCCGTCTCTGCTGTTGGATGTCTAAAAATGACTTTTTACTTCTTCTTGAGAAAGGGGATTTTTCCATTCCTGAATTACTCGACATTTCGTGAGCATAAATTCGTGTGTGTTGATTTTTGTACGTTTACTTATTTCACTGTAAAACGCGGCATTACCTTTTTTTGTGTTTTGATCTACTCCCACCTGGAATTCTCTGTCCTGAACTGTGCCGTATTGCCCTCCCTCCCTAATGTCTCATTAAAATTCGTATGTTGAATGTGCAACACATTCTGTTAATTTTTTTCCGATGTCAATTTTGTCCGGCTTTTCATTGCTCGTAACAAACGAATATACTCGCTGGAAAGTTGCGTTCTTTGTCAGTTGGTGAATTCGGACAGCAGATTTAGTCACCCATTTGAATAATAGGTGACTCTGTAGGGAATCGAACCCTTGACTTTCAGCACGCTTAGCCGATGCTCAACCATCCAGCTATGGGTCATATCAACTTTCCACTATTTCGCCTTGTTATTTAGGGTAAACCTATGTACTTTGAACTATAATGTTAAATGGAAACCTCCAAGGTAAATGGATGAAATATTGTTTCACTTCACAAACTGTTTGAGTGGCATATTATGAGCTGCCATTTTACTAAACTAAACTATAAATGAGAATGGTATGTATCAACCAAAAGCAAGAATTAACACTGTGATCCAAATACTAATCTAACTATATTAAATTAATCACCCCTAATCTTAAATTCAAGGATGCACAGGTTTGCTATTTGTTGTTTCATAATGCTTGTATTGATCTTCTTTTCACAGACTACAAATACAATCAGCTGCAGTCAACCCCAGCACTGCCGCAATTGGTTGCCACAAGGTAGATAACTATGATATAATTATGAGAACCTGGTGAGTTTTTGTAAGGCAAAGGTTCAAAACATTTAAAGAGAACAATCTCTTCAAATTCCCTACAATTATCAATCTAAATCAGGGAAATGTGTAGTAAGATTTTTAAAAAACTATAATCAATCACATAAGAACCCAATGTGTTTAGTAGACATGTTCCTCTCCAGTAATGTCTCTTTCCATTTGGGAAATGGATTATGATTTCTCATAAAGCCATAACAAACTTCTGTTTCACTACCAACATTGTTAAACATTAGACAATAAAAGCAAGGCCTGTAGAATGAGGAATCAGAAGATCAGAATGGTCAAACACTCGACTTCTCCCTCGCCAAATCGGTAGAAGAAACATTTATTTTGCTTCCTTACTGCCCTAAAAACTAATTTCCTTTTAATAATTCTCACTTAAGTGCTCACGTCAACGCGACTCCTGGACTAGATCGATCAACTATTTCCAAAGCAGACGAACTGTTCCACAAAATCTTGCAAATTGTTTTAAAAGTACTATCACTGGCATCGTCATCTAGTAGAAAATTCGGTCAGATCAAGTTAAAAAAATAAGCCTTACTTATCCTTTTTTTCCAAATAACACGTATGTTGTTAAAAATTTACATGATTTGGATTCGTAATTCAAGGACAATTACAAAAACACAATACAATTTACAAAAAGTCGGTTTTACTTCTCTTATGGAGAGGTTGGAGCTTAAAGGATTTTCAAATTTTCTAATTCCAAATTTCAGATTTTGCTTGAAATATATGATTTCGATTCAGAATTGAATGAAAATTGCGGAAATCCAGTTTATTTTTCTATTGGCCTTAAAATTTTGAAACTAAACTTAAAAAACAAAAAATAGAGTTGGTGCACTAACAGCACTTTGCTGTAGTTTATTTATAAAACGGCTGGTTTTACGAGAAAACCGATGACTTAATTGAAATCAACGTTCAATTTTGATTATGCCATGGCATTTTTGTCGAATTCCAAGAGATGTCATTTTTTCATATTTTGACAAAAGTGGGAAGGCTATACCCTTCCCACTTTTTCATTTTTGGCCAAATTTCAAATTTTGCTTAAAATACAAGATTTCGATTCAAAATTGAATGAAAATCTCGGAAATCAATTTAATTTTCCACTGGTCTTACAGTTTTTGAACTAAACGTATTGCTGGAAGATAGATCGTCACTAGATGGCAGTGCAAGACCTGGAATGCATGGACCTTGCCAGTTGCCATTGTTAATCAATGGCATAATCAGTAGGTGTTAAATGGCGTTCCGGTATTCACGACGTAATGGATAATGGAAATGGTTTTGTAGAATGAGTTAAAGAGAAGTTTTGAGATTACAGTTGAAAGAAGTGAAATATTTTTTAACTAAATTTGTTACACATTTAAAGTATATTAGATAATTTTCCTTCGAGATGGATGTCAAAATCCACTTGATTTGATGGCAGCACCAGGAAGTAAATGTGACTATGTCATCACATTTCAAATCATTAGTAGAATACAAAGAATACCAACAATTCCCCAGAATGAAAGGTAAAGACAGTTCAAAATATGTCATTGTTATGGTCAGAGATTTCCTAAAATTTCGTATTAACAAAAGTTTCTTTTTTGTCTTATTTTGGGTTTGATGAATGAGAATTCTTTAATGATGTGTTTTTATTAAAATATCACACTTTAACCACTCATGTAACCATACAGATAGGAGAAGAATCATAGTCTGGATTGTACCAAACTTACCACATCAGCAAACCCAAGAATGAACACGAAGAAAAACTAGTAAGTTTTTTACCTTCACAGTGTGTCATTCTGAAGCAGAGCTCCTGAAATAAAGTTGAACGTTTTGAACCGTTTCAGTCCAAAGTTCAAGTTAAGGTCTGTCGGTTTTTTTCTGCCTGTAAACCCATGATTAAAACTTATTGAAATGAAACTTATTGTTTTGTTTGCAGAGGCATTAGAAAAGAGTTGGCTTTTTGGTTAGAGTTTCTTCGACGTCCGATGCCATGCAGATCCTGTCGAGGGATCTGAATATATTTTAGCGCTCAGTCGTAATGGTGTTTACTTCCTCGACGTAACAACTCACATAATTTAATAACATTGTGCTTCACAAAACTTTAATCTTCAATTTTTAATAGAAAAATTTGATAAATTATCATTATCTCGAGACTGTATCAACTCGCAAAGTCAAAGCGGAAGAGGACCCTCTTTTCATGGAGTCACCCGCATTCAATCAGATCAAACGCACGAGACATCCCGCGTTGTCTAGCAACTTACCATCCAGCTACGCATCTTTCAACAGAATGTTAAAGAGGAAAGTAATTGATGTAATGCCGACTCGATGATTTCCGTGCAAGATGAATGTTAAATCCACGGAGATCTCGTAAGCAGAATGCAAATGACTATGTCATGTCAAACCATTAGCTGAATACAATGAATACTATCAGTTCCCTAGAACGAGAGGTAAGGAAGCACGAATCTTTATTGTATATATTGATAGGCAAACGTTTATATGTTGATTCATGTTTCGTATCCTTTACATAGGTTAATAATCATACTGAATCAAAATAGGTACATACTTGAACGAGATTTTTAAATGGTAACAGTTGGAAACCCATGAGGAAATATCGAAAAACGATATCTTCACGTTACCTTTAGACGCTGATTCGTCCCGAAGATAAAATATATATATAAAAAAAATAAGTTATTTTTATAAATTGAAGTGCATATCTGGGCTCCCTTCTTTTCTGTGGCCCCATTTCCCCTTGACTCGTAATAAGCCCGTAGGGGGTCATGCCCCTACTGTGATCAGCAGTAAAGGTTGTGAGTGCGCTGTCCGGAAAGGGGACGTGGGGGTCCTCAAGTTCTATGAGATCATTGGAGGGCGAAGAGGCTACCCACAAATCCGAATTAACGGTTAATCGCTCACGTAAAAACTTGTCCGAAACCTTCCATCCTTTTCCGGCTTCTCTTAGCCACTCCCCGGGTAATCTCCCCGGGGGTTCGGTTCAATTGAGGTAGGGGTTTACCCCCTACCTTGTTTACTTAAAAAGTTATATTTCAATGCAAAATTGTTAAAATAAATTTTTCTTTTTTCTGTCATGATAGATAGTATTTCTTCTTGGGCGATATATTTGACCTATTTTGAATTATTCTTCTTGAAACTTCCTTCGAGTAGGTGGATTTACAAATTTACCCATACAGATTAAGTTATTTTATTTTAATTTCTCTAACGTCTTTCTGTTGCCTTAGTTTATTTCTATATACACTGTTTGAAAGTGCCATTTTAACATACGTTTAATATCAGAATAATTCACATATATTTTTTCAAGACTCGGTAAGGAATCGAACCTTTACTTCCCAGCATGCCTGGCCGATGCTCAACCACAGAGCCATGAGTCACATTAATGAGCTTACTGTTTCGCTTTGTCATTTGAGGTATGTGTGCATTTAGGTGGAAATATACATAGGCTGTATACACTTAAATTATATTGTTAAATGGAAATTTACAAGGTAACTGGATGACATATTATTCCCTTTGCAGACTGTTTAAGTGGCATGTGAAGAGCTGCCATTTTACTTAACTAAACTACACATGAAAATGGTATATATCAACCAAAAGCAAGAATAAACAGAGGAATAAAATTTATCCAGTGCGATTCAACTACTAATCTAACTATTTTCAATTAATCACCCCTAATCTTAAATTCAAGGATACACAGGTTTGCTATGTGTTGTTTCATAATGCTTGTATTAATTTTCTTTTCACAGACTACAAATAAAACTAGCTGCAGTCAAACAAGGTAGTGCCGCCATTGGTAGCCACAAGACAACTTTGATATAACTACAAGAGCCTAATGAAGAATTTGCAAGGAAAAGGTTTGAAAAATTTTACGAGTGCAATCTCTTTCAATTCCCTACAATTATTAATCTACCACTTGGAAACATGTAGTAAGATTAAAAATAAACTATAATCAATTGCATAATAACACAATGTGTTTAGTATAAATGTTTGTGTACAGTCAAGTCTCTCTCTTTCCATTTGAGAAAGGGATTTTGGATTCTCATAAAGCCACAACAAAGTTGTGTTTCACTACCAACATTGTTAGACATTAGACAATAAAAGCAAGGCCTTTAGAATTATGAATCAGAAGATCAGAATGGTCAAACAGTCGACTTGTCCCTTGTCAAATCGATAGAAGAAACATTTTGCTTCCTTACTGCCCTAAACACCAATTTCCTTTTAATAATTCTCAGTAACGTGCTCACGTCAACGCGACTTCTGGACCAGATTAACTATTTCCAAAGCAGACGAACTGCTCCGCACAATCTCGTCCTTTGTTTAGAAAAAAGTACTGTCACTGGCTCGCCATCTAGTAGAAAATTCAGTGAGATAAAAAAAATAAGCCCGACTTTTCTTTTTTTTTCAATAACAGGTATGTTTCAGGTACCATAACAGGTATGTTCATCGAATTCCAAGTCAAAATTCTAGGCCCAACTCTTTTTAAATAAAAAAATCGGTCTTACTTCGATTATGGAGAGGTGGGTGGGTTTCAAATATGGTCTCAAAGTGGGTGGTGCCTTCATCACTACTGCATATTTTCAAGACATCTAGGGGAGAAATAACCAACTCCGAATCATTTTCTTGGCTATATCAGCTGTGCTGTCAGCTGTTCCATTTCGCGTGGTGTCGGACCTGAGGATGGTAGCTCGAAATTGACGTCTCCTTTTTTGAAATTCCACAACCAATTTCGTGTGCTTGGACATGGATTTTTTGAATAAAATCCATGTTAAGTTGTGAAAGGTATTATTCAATAATTCTTGTCAAAGAATCATTTTACCACACATATTCTTAATTATTTAAAGGAGAAGTATGGCTTGGTTTCACCAGCACGTTTTCATCTCCGTTAGGCAAATACACCCATTTTGGTAGCAAAGGTGCTACATAAAGAAAGTATTTAAATTCATGCAGGTGCCATTAGGTGATGTTGAAATTTATCATTGACTTTAAGTTTTGTAATTGTACTTTCAGGTCTTTCATCTCTGGGATGTACCTGATATGCTGTGGTAGATGCAGAATCATTCTGTGATAAAAAGGAATGCCATCAATGCTCTGTTGTCAGTGTAATAAAAGATTATTAATATCATATTTGCATTGGTAAATTATTAGCTCACAAGCAATAAACCAAGAGTAGTCAAAGATCATTTTGGTCTAGTCATTGTTCATTACCGAGTAATGGATTTTGTCATGTTGTAAAGGTCCCTGAACAATCAGAATTTATAACAATCATTGTAAACTACTGTTTATAGATTCTTTGGTTAAGACAAAAAAAGCAATGTCTGTTAGTTTCTGAAAAGGGAAGTTAACCTTCCTTCTTTTTCTACGGCTTGAAATTTAGAAAAACTTTTGTATAGTCATCAAACATGATTGTAAAATGAGAAAACACTTCATAATATAAAATGAAATACAAAGCAAGAAAAATTATACAGGAATTTTTTTATTGTCCCTCCTCCACCCATCAATTCCACCACTATTTTACATAATACTTTACATACACAAAATTACATACACAAATAAACAAACATTTACACTAAGTTAACCCGTTGGCTGCCAGGCCACGCAACCCGTAGGTTGCTGTAACTACAGTTGCTACGCATCACGTCAGAAGGATCGCGAACAAGGTGGGACTTGTCCGAAGACAAGTCCGGGTTGGTACGATGATAGAAACCATTCCGGGAATGCACACCCCAGGAATCTATCACCGCACCGACAAAGAGAGTCCCTACTGGTGCATTGCCTACGGCGCCTAAAGGCTTGCTCAAAGCCTTTAGGCGCGGCGACTGTTCCCCCCATGCATGGGGCAGAACAGCGCCCGGTCCCTATAAGCTAAAAAAAAATGGGACGCAAACGGGGTGGCAGCCAACGGGTTAACTTATACACTAAAATGCAAAACAAAACAATACCAGGGCGACGATCCACGGTGAACTTCCTCCATCACCGCGGGCTGTCTGCTGAACTGTCTGCTTTTTGGCTATCTTTTTTGTGTTGCTAAGCCCAGGCGTTCTTATAATAAAAAACAAAGATATTAGCATTTTAAATGTCATGAAGCAATACTGAATGGAACTTACTAATTGCTGGATCGAGGACGGCGGACGATACGAAGACAACGATGACGCAAAGGAGAAGGCGTAGACGAAGACAGCGATGACCCAAAGGCGAAAGCGTAGTGGAAGACAGCGATGAGGTGAAGGCGAAGAAAGAAGAAAGCAAAACCGTAGTTCTGATGGTGGATTTTGTACCGGTGTGAAGAGGAAAATAGGGTAGTTCTAAATGAATGAAATAAGGCGAAGGCGAAAAAAAGCCTTTTTAGATGAGGAGCGAAATGTATCCGATATAACCAAAGCTGAAAAAACAATTCAACTTACGCTTATGATCCAATTGGGTTGAAACTGAATAATTTGTTGAGATGGTAATTTTGCAGAGAAGGAAGATGAGAGCTGCAGTTCTATCACAGAAAATCACATCACAATAGAGCACTACACAACAGAGAAACTTAAAATACCAAATGGGATAATGGTGTTAAAGCCAATGCATGCTAGCTTGCTTAGTGGGATGAGAGGCACAAGGTGATGATCAAACCACAGAGATGAATATTCTGCACATGTCAGATAACACACATCACCATACTGTAACCCATGAACCAATAGGTAGTAATATAATTAGGTGATGGCATTCTAGTCTACAAAATTTGTGTTGTAGATCTACCTCTGTTGTCTGTGTTGTCAGCATCTTCTGTGCTTTTATTTCCATGAACTATATAGTAAAAAAGAATCATGGTAATAGGACAGCGGTGGGTAGAATGTGAATTCTCTCAGTGTGCAATAGCATGATGGAAAGTGAAGCAAGAGGGTGGCTCACAATTATATGGTTCAGTAGCTTGCTTAGCTGTTAACAGAACTAACTGTTACGGAAAAAAAAAACAATCATTTTAGTTAGTGTTCCCCCTCCAACACACATATCACATTAGATTACCTAATGGTAAATAACCTACCATAAAATTATAGTTGAATTATCCTTCGGAACGCAAAAAAGTAATAGAAATGACATACACTGATCACGTTTTATACGGAATCACACACTTCTATGGTATCGCAATGATGGATGACAAAAATATAGGGTAATTGAAAATTAGTCCACTAGATGTCTTTGGCCATTTTTTAAAGAACCTGCACTGCCATCTAGTAACAATTTATTTCAGTCCTTGAGGCACCACCTAGGCACCTACTTAGAAGCTGAACTTGAATGCCTCCCCTTAAGCGAATTAAGCCCGACTTTTAAGAAATTGAAACTCAACGGCTCTCGGTGTTCGCGAAGTTCCCGATCGCCTCCCGACTAATGTCGATTTCGGATGGCTGCACTCGGTGTAGTAGCCAGTGCACACTGGCTCGGAGCGAGAAGGGTCATGTGACGTCATGCACTCCACCGGGTTGTCAGAAAATGGAGGTTACACCAAGGCCTACTTAATGGTTAAGGCCTGTAAACTTGAATGTTCCCCTATGACGGCGAGAGGATTTGCAAAATTCCCTATCCTTTCCCCAGTCAAGAGCCAATCAGAAGAAAAAAGGAGGCGAAGACTTCGCCGTCTGGCGTTCAAAAATGCCACCTCGTAAGGATGGGAAGGTAGAAAGAAAATGGGGGTTGGGACTAGCGTTTGACGTCTTCAGCCAAACAATGGTAAGCATTTTTGTTATTTAAATTTAAGAAATAGAAAATGCTGTAGAATTTGAGTTTCATTTATTGTTTCAGTGTTCTGGCCCTACGTTCCTTATTGGCTGGATCAAAGGTATTGGTCTTCCTATTTAAACTTAAATGCAACTTTCTCTTGTTAGACAAAATTGGTTTTAAAAATTTTCCCAAAATGACTTCTATGAATGCTTTGTTATTTTCACCAGGACGAGCGATTTCACAGAGAAAAGTGTTACATGTCTCCAGATGGGGCAGAAGGAATTCAACAAGGCCCTTCAACATGAAAGTCGAGCTTGACATCTGTCGAAGGCAGTCCTTTACAAATAGATACACCGTCCACAGCCTTGACACAAACTCAACTGTGGGATAGAAAAGGCCACCACAGTCTGTAAAAAACAATAGAGGTAATGTTGTTTATGAGATTTTAAGTTTTGAAATAATATTGAGTAGTGCCCTCTCTCTTCTCAGCAATTAAATTGGCTGATCCTGATTGTCCATGCCTGAATTGTCTAAGCAATCGACATTCTTTAATTTATCTTCCGAAAAGTTTATTCTTCGGCATACTACTGGACGTGTTCTTGGCGAAAGAGCTGCTTCATGCGGTGCCGATGGTAGAAGCCGACGGATTGGCAACAGGAGGATTCTGTCTTTGGCCGCATTCATATTTGGAGTGAACGTTGCTGCTTGCTGAATATGTGGAAGAAGACGGCGTTTGTTTGAGTTATTCAGCTCGGGATCTTCATCTGCAAGAAAGAAAAGATGATGCGGTAATATAAATATTCATAGTGAGTTATAAATATAATTTATTTTCAGAAATGGGACCAAAATGGTTGTTATGAACGGGAATGTTGCAAGGAAAAATCAGGAAGAGTAAACGAAGACAGAGAAAATTTCAATTTACTGGCCAAGGGAATGCGATTCTCGTACAGAATTACAAGACCTAGGAAAGTCGTTTGTCGCCAGGTATTAAATCAAAATCTTTTATCGAATTGTACGTTGCATGCGTTAATTTCAGCAATGTTCTCTCTCCTAGATTGTAGCCTTACAGAAGCTTTGCTGGACACAGACATTAGAATTCGTCCAATTTTTACCCATGTCAATTGTGATTGATAGATGAAGAAGTCACGGATTTTATTCGATCTACTTTCCCGTACAGAGATCTGTTCCGAAGGAGATAAAAAACATCTCATCAATCGTAGAACGTCCCGGTGATCGTATATAGCTTTACAGTGTTCAGAATGTCTGTTACGTTTATTAACATTTTATTTTTTATTTTTAAATGTAACAATTTTTAATGAGAACAATACATTTTCTGCTTTAAACATATAACAAAATTACGCGTTGGTTTGTTTTTCCACTTGTCGGGTACCGCATCACATTTAAGGCGCATCGAGGAATTACCGTGCATCTAATAGCTTCTAACACCGTTCTTTGATTCCATTCTCAACCCCTAATAACAGTTCCCTGCCTTTTTTATTTCCGTTTAAGTCGTGAACACACGCTGAAACAAGATTTTTGTACATTCGACAGGTTCGAAAATAGAACGAATGATATTTATTTGATTGTTATGCATGTAAAAAATATATCCGTTTCATAACTAATTTCCCTTAATTTTTTGCTTATTTTTTCATTTCATGCCTCAATATTTATTTTTCAACGAGTTCGATTCTGAACGCCAGATGGCGAAGTCTTCGCCTCCCTTTTTCGTCTTATTGGCTCTCACAGGGGCAGGGATAGGAATTCTGGCTACACCTGTCGCCTTCATGGCAGTAGATACATGTTTACAGGCCTTAACCATTAAGTAGGCCTTGGTTACACTCGAACACTTTTTTCACTTTTTACGCCGGCTGGAGGAAGTAGCAGACGAAAGAAAAAAAGAATCCTATCACTAAACTACACGCTCTCTAAACGATGAGGCGCTAAAACATTTATAGATAAAACTGTAGTTGCTCGAAGGGTCAGCCTGCACTGTTGATAGCAAAAAAACTACGGAATAAGAGCTGCACACCCTAACGCATGCAATTAAAGTAGTTGAAATCGTTAGAATAATACAGCTTTTTTTTCACTTTTTGCAGGTTGTCAAGAAAATTTTCCAGAAGTAACCGGAAGTAGCCAATATCTCCGGAAATAGTAATCCCATAAAAAAACAAGTAGGATTTTCGTGATCCTTATCAAATTTGGGTTTGAAATGACGTGTTTTTAGCCAAAAGTCGGATTTGACCAAAATCGCGATTTTTCATGAACAATTTGCGATTTTTGACAATTTTCGGGTATTTTGATCTGTTACATGGAGTCGACCCCAAATTTGACGAGGATCACAAAAATGTAATTTTTTTTTCTGGCAGACCAATAAATAAGGAGTTATTTGGCATTTAAAAACCAGAAGTAAAATCGGAAGTTGAAATTTATGAAATCTACAAAATGAGCTTTGTTCTCCTTTAAATGGTTAACACGATTTTGATAGTTGTAAAAGTAAACCATTGGTAATAAAAGCTATGCGGTGTTTTAAAAACTCTAAAAGTACAATTTCAGCCCTGACACCTAAATAGACTTGAATCGAAAAATCATACATTTAACACGATTAAACACCTTACTTACTTCGTACTCAGAGAAAACCTGCAACCGAAATATGACAGTACTTGTCAAAACAATTTTTCAAGTTCTCTTTCAATGGTTCGTCTGCTCACGAACTGTCGCGCATGCGTGAATGAAAATGCCACGAGGAATTTTCGAGGGAGTTTCATACTTTTATAACCCTCGACTTATCCATCTTTTGATATTCTTCATGGTTTAACAACAAGTATCATCAATAAATCCCCCTAAAAAGTGAAGATACCTCTGGGTTTTAAGAATAAAGATTGGGTGCCCCTGCCAGGCACAGGTTCATTGGGCAAAGCAAACGAATGAGTCCATCCTTAAAACCGTCATGTGACGCTTCTCTTTGCAGTACCTTTTTCAATTACCAAATACGTTTGAGCTGGTCTTTACTTTTAGAAGTC
The DNA here is from genome assembly GCF_020631705.1 of Daphnia magna. Taxonomy (NCBI): domain Eukaryota; kingdom Metazoa; phylum Arthropoda; class Branchiopoda; order Diplostraca; family Daphniidae; genus Daphnia; species Daphnia magna. The sequence continues at coordinate 10,099,124 of NC_059188.1, read as the reverse complement.
TAAGTACCCTGGTACAGTCATACTTTATGATATCACTCTGAATATATCTTAACAATTGGCGAACATATACCACATTTTCTGAATGTTCAATTTCAGGAAATGGCATAACGCCTCCAATGGCCTTCCCAAAAGAATTAGATTAACAATTGGGCGAAAAAGGGTAGAGGGAGAGCAACAACTACCCACCTAATAGCTGAACACTGTTTAATTTGTTCGACGAAAAACAACTGCACCCATTATTTCCAACAAATGTGCATGTACATTTATGTCATTTAAGGAATAGTCAACAATTCATCACGTGAACTTCTCTTTAAAATCGAGTTTAAGAGATTTTCACAAGACGACAAAGCTGATTGATTTTTTAATTTCAAAAGTCTATACTGAATTCGCTGTTCATAATATTTCCCATCTGAATCTGGTCAATGATACAACTCTGTATCCGTGTCCTATAAAGAGTGCGGAGATGATTTGCCTAAGCAATGTTCGTAAATCCAATCATTCCCACTCCGTTGTCCCGGGTGGTTTTGCCTTCAGGTTATACAAGACCCTGGAAATTCTTGGAACAGTTAAGATGGCTTCAACCATCTTGTCTTCAACCAAATAAGCGGTAACCATGTATACACGAAGATCAGTTTTTAAATTGTACCACTTTTTACATACCTCTTGGGGCAGAAAAGTATCAGGAATTGCAGGAAGTCCAATTATAAAATCCTGTGAATGGAATGGTCGAAAAATGACTGATCGCTGGTATGATGGAATGCGTTGACTCGAACCGCGATCAAGACGATTGGCATCTTCTTCCAAGCTTCTTTTTCTGTCTTCTTATTCCAAATCCCGTAATATTTTATTTGCCAAATAATCCGCTTCCCTCAAAGTCACCAAAATGTTACTCATTAAGTAGGTAGGTGTAACGTCTGTCACCGATTCACGCACAGCCTTTCCGAATATGTAGCAAAACATGGTTTACATTATTGGTTGCCATGCTGGCATAATTGACCATCAAACGAATCAGCAATTGCGTCTCACCAAAATCAGCTACCATGAACGGTTCTTCGGCGCAAATTATTTAGTAAAATTCGTTCGACAGAACTGTGTGTGACCATTTATATTCAGCATATTTATAGCAAGCCTGACTTGAAGTATGGCAACAGTGCCATACTAAAGAAAGGAAAGGAGGGTGTGGGTGAAGCCTATGAGGTTCCAAACGCGCTTAAACTATTCAGATCTTTTTTGCTCTAGCATAGCAAGCATGGCTAAGCATAGTAGTCAAGCGTTCTCGTAAGTCGAGTTCAGTTCGAGTTCCGACTCTGACTCATCTTCGAGTTCCGCATCTTCATCTAAATCTTTTCAAGCACCTTTTCAGACATTATTAAATTAAAGTCGAAAAGATTTGAAGTTAGCAAACGTAGGTCGTCGGTCCTCGCCAATTGGATTGTGAAGGGCTTAGGTGAGAAGAACCTTAAGGCGGCTGAGAGGCGTACAGACCTGACGTCAAGCGTGACAAAAGGCTAGTGTCAGTGCCTCTGAACTGTTCACGAACCCGAAATTGGACGAGACTTTTTACGCGGCCCTTAAATCTACAAAGAATTCGAATGCATCGATGCCCAACATTGATCAGCTGGAAAAGTGTACCGGAAGCAGACGGACGTCGTCCTGGACATGGCCAAACCTCTTCTTTTTCTTCTTGAGAGGAAAGTAAGAGAAGCGACAAGGACACCAAAGCATTAAAGACGCTGTCACTACTCTGGGCCCATCTTTTCCGTGAGATTACCCACTCCAGACGTCTCAACATCCTCTCCCAGACTCACCCAAACCACATCGGCCTACTTTCCCGTGCAGCAGAGAAACTCCCTGTTGGCGGCGAGGACCTTTTGGAACAGGTTCGTGAACGAACTCATCTCCCAAGTCAAACTGCTTCCTTGATGAATAGTTCTGCAGCGGGGCCATCAGCTACTTCAACACCTGGGAAACGTAAACGTTCACCTCCCCTTTACAAGACTCTCGCAAGGATAAGAGTAACTACAGCTTCGACCGGTATGTCAAACCTCCATTTATTTCGAAAATTGATTTGCCAATTGCCGGTCGCACTGCCCATTTTGTTGATGCATGGGCCCATTTGACTAAAGATCCGTGGGTTTTATCTACTGTTGAGTATGGGTTTGAGCTAGAATTTATTGCTGAACCCCCTTTCAACATAGTATACCGCCGAACGCATCAATGGATGCCGTTCAGCTAGATCTTTGTTCAGCTGGGTGGAGTCTCTCATCAAAAAGGGCGCGGTAGTAGAGACAGAGGAGAAAGGGGGCTACGTCAGCCGATACTTTCTTGTCCCAAAGAAAGGACCAAACGAATGGAGGCCTATCATTAACCTAAAGCCTTTGAATCAGTTTCTTTCTTGCCGCCATTTTAAATGGAAGGGATTGCCAGTTCGTCACACAGTGAGGCGGGGATTTTCTGGCTAAAGTCGACCTTACTGACGCCTACTTTACTATTCCGTTTTTCGAGGCCATCGGAAATATTTACGCTTTCGTTGGGGGCGTAAAACATTCGAGTATACATGTCTACCCTTTGGTCTTTGTGCTTCACCTTGGGTTTTTACTAAACTATTGAGAGTGGCCGTCACTTTTTGCGTCGTTCCGGGATCAGACTCGTTATTTACCTTGACGATTTGCTGATCGTGGGCACTACTACTCAAGAATGCAGCGACGCAGTAACCAAGTCATTCATGTTTTAGAATCTTTGGGATTCTTAATCAACTTTAATAAATCTGAAACAGTCCCCACGCAATGCATCGAGTACATAGGGCTTATCACCAATTCCGTCCCCATGTCGTTCGCCTCACCGATAAAAGATTTGCGACATTCGTCGGTTATGCACCGAAATTTTAAAAAGGGGAAGGTTCTCTTCGTCAACTGGCAAAGATAATAGGAACCTTAACTGGGCTTCTTATGCAGTAAATTTTGCTCAAGCGCACTTTCGTAGCTTGCAGGCTACCTTCATTTCATCTTTCGAGCCAATAACGACAATTTAGACGCCGTTATTTATCTGAATGACGACATTCGTGCGGATCTGAAGTGGTGGACCACTTCCGCCGATTTTACCTCCGGCAAACCTCTGCTTTCTCCGACCGGAGATGCGCTTATCCTCCGACGCTTGCCTCTCGGGCTGGGGGCGTTTGTCTCGACGTCAAGACGGGTGGGCCTTGGTCGATCCGAAATTGGTCGCCATATTAACAACCTAGAGATCCTTGCTGCCCTTAAAGCCCTCGAATGTTTCGCTTCTTTCTCTCTAATTGCACAATAGAGATCGGGATCGACAACACCACCGCAGTTAGCTACATTAACAACTAGGCGGGTGCCGGTAAGGACCTTTGTGACGTCTCCTGCGCATTGCCAATTTTGTGAGAGAGGAAAATTTTTTAACCGCCATTTTGTTCCCGGCACTGCGAATGTTCTCGCGGACGCAGAATCAAGACGCTCCTCTCGGCGGGCGATTGGAGACTTTCTCCAACAGCTTTCATGTCCATCTGCCTTCGTGGCCAGTCCAAGTGGACCTTTTTGCGTCAGAATGGAACCATCAACTGCCACGGTTCGTCAGTTGGTTCCCACAACCGAAATGCTGGAAAGTGACGCTTCAGCTTCCCTGGAAAGGGCTAGGCGCGTTTTGTTTTCCCCGTTCAGCTTAATTCCATTCTGCCTGTCGAAACTGATGGAGAGAGGCGGAGGCAATTTTGTCACCCCGTACTGGCCGAGCCAACCATGGTTCCCGATCATAATGGACCTCGCCGTGGCCGTTCCGCGACTATTACGTCCGTCGCCGGACCTTCTCACATCTCCTCTGGGGAGAGTCACCCACTGGTACAAGACGATTCCATCCGCCTGATCGCCTGGAAACTCTCGGCTCCGCTTTACTGGAGCGGAGTTTCGAAGACGCTTCAGCCCTCATCCTCTCCGCAACACGAAAAATACAAACGCTGCATACCAGAGCGCTTGGAATTTTGGAGAAATTGGTGTGCTACGAGGGAAAAGGATCCCTTGTCTCCTAGCTCCGCAGATATAATTAATTTTTGGCTGAATATAGCGTAGGAAGGAGCTACAGAACAGTCAATGTCGCCCGCTCTGCTCTCTCTTCTACACTTGCTGTAAACCCGGGTAATGTTGCCGTCGGTGCTGACCCTCTTGTCAACAAACTACTCAAAGGCCTATACAACAAATCCCCCGACTGCCAGATATTCTCAAACGTGGAATCCTGACACCGTCCTCTCATATTTTGATTCCACAGCTGGGGCGACTCTTTTCCTTGAACTGTCTCGGAAATTAGTCACTTTATTGGCTCTCTGTACGCTATTAAGACATGTGAACTTTCTTCAATATCGTTGGAATCGATCGTCATTTCCGATTCTAAAATGTCTTTTTCCTGAGCCAACCAAGAAGGCTCAACACTCCGGACCCCTTCATCGAATTTCCGTCGACGCCTGGCGTCTTAATGTTTCAATTTGTCCTGTCAAATGCTTGGAAACTTATTTAGACCGTACTGCGGCGTTGCGCGATACCACAAACTCCTCCCTCTCTTGCTCAGCAGCAACAAACCCCATGGCCCGGCCTCTGTAGCTCAATCGGCCGTTGGATTAAAGAGCAACTCAAAATAGCCGGTATCGACACGTCTATCTTCTCAGCACACTCGACTAGAGGCAGCAGCATCAAAGCGGTCTTATCTGGTATACCGATTCAAACTGTCTTGACGCCGGCCATTGGGCCAGGGAGTCTACGTTCAAACAGTTCTACCACGGGAGGTGGTCAATGGACCAACCAACCTGATCACTAGTTCCGTCCTTCAACCACCATCAATTTAAACGCCGGTTAACCCTCTGCTGTGCTGTGGTTTTTGCCCTTCTTTTCGTAACTCGTCATCATCTTATTTTTTCTTTGGCTTTGAATACACAGTTCTGTCGAACGAATTTTACTAAATAATTGTAAATTGTTCGAGCGCTAGCGCTGAACAATTGGGATTATTTAATAAAATGAAAAGAGAGACAGAACTGTCTCTCCCCACCCACCGCTGCTTTTCATGTTTATTAATATTCGAACTCGTTTCTTGTTATTTTTTCAGTGGATACAATAACGGTTACCGCGGCCGGAAGAGGGACGAGACAACAACAACAATTCAGGCAACTTCAATAACAACGACTCAGTTTCACAGAAGTGATCATGTTTACCTTCGTCGTTGTACCTCCTCCGTGTGGCTTTTATTCCCGTGCTTCTAAAATCTGAATAGTTTAAGCGCGTTTGGAACCTCATAGGCTTCACCCACCCTCCTTTCCTTTCTTTAGTTGGCACTGTTGCCATACTTCAGTCGCTTGCTATAAATATGCTGAATATAAATGGTCACACAGTTCTGTCTCTCTTTTCCTTTTATTAAATAATCCCAATTGTTCAGCGCTTGCGCTCGAACAATTTTACAATTATTCGAATGGACAAACCGGGACCAGGAAACGGATAACGTTACAGTAAATCTGCGAACAGACCCAGCTCGCGACCTAAGGCTCTTACTTCATCTTTATGGAAAGCTGTTGCGTATGAAAAAATGCGAAAAGAGTAAAGATCTTATTGGAATGCCATAATGCAGAAAACACCTCGATGCAATTACCTTTAAAAGGTTCTACTACACGACCGTGAAGTGCAATCAATAACCTAAAATATAAATTATTTAATTAATAAATTGTTTATAGCATCTATAACCCACGGCTGTGTGGATGGGTGTCTGCCTGGGAAGCTGAAGATTGTGGAATCAAACTCCACTTGTGAAAACAATTGATCTAAAGTAATAGGTCATGTGTTGTTTCATTTTACCAATTTACTATTTGGTTTACAGAACTGGCAATGGGAAACAAATGTATTGTCCTCCAACTTAAGGTTTTTCCTGCTAATTTAAGAATACCAAAAAAATCATTTTATTAACATGATTACGGATTTGTCAAATACCATAAACAGTTTTTTACTTTCTTTCCAATGACACTTAGTTGGCATCAAGATATCTGCTATGTTTCTTGTTCTAAGAAGCAGGAATCTATTTACGATTCAAGAATCATCTAAAGAAAGTCCACAGCTGCAAATTTCCTTAAGGGTAGAGTCTTTTAATACTGTGTAGTCCTATGTTCAATAACAGTTTAGCTAATAAAAATATGTGTCATAGATTTGCATGTGAAAGCCAATAATAAACCAAAAGTACTGTTGATAGGTCACTTCAAGATTGCTTACATGAAGCCGGCATTGAGCAGATCCGTATGAGCAGATTTTTTCCACTGTCTATTTTTGCACACTGTAGGGCTGTGGATAGGAACTGCACCTAAAGATATGAAAAAATTGTCTTATAGCAAATAAAAACTGAAAAAAATAACATACAAATATACTGTACTGTACCCTTGAAATGACGTCTAGTGAAAATCAACCTTCAAATAATCGTGTGTTGTGCGTCGTGAAAAAGAGGGTCCCTCAGGTTGGTACAAGAAAATGGCTAATTTCTGTATGTTAAACGAGTAGCCAAAACAATGTTGAAAGCGGAACACACTGAACATTTATTAGCTACCCCACATAACACGTCACGGATCTCTCGATAATCTACTGCCACAAATTCGTCTGCTTGCCCCGAAGTGCTTGGCATGGGAGTGGAAGAAGAACAAAAAAATCAACATGGTCGCGTATATCTAGATGATGCTAATGGCAAAGCTGCAACGGTACTTTTTCTTGCAGAGAGACACTTATCGTCTAGCTGATAGTAATCCTCTAGCTGACACTTACTAATTAGAGTCCATTATTATGGTTTCCTGGCAACAGCATCAGACGAAGGTTAGCATATTATGAAAAATGGCATCCATTAATAATATTGACCCGTCTGAACTCTGAAGCACCAAATAATGCTAAAGAGAAAGGAAATAAGAATAAATCAAGTTGCCGTGCACGACTAGTCCCTCTTGGAAAAACTTTTTTTCTGTGATGTGGTGTGGGGAGCAAACAAAGAAAAGCGGAAACCGTTTAGATTTCTGTGAAAACAGCACCACTACGTGTCTTGATTGGGAAAGGGCCACTTGTAACAAGAAGGCAATAGGGATTTTTTTATATTAAAACACTGGTGGCGCTGGCACTTACCTAGCAAGACAAGTTTTCTCTAATCCAAAAACGATTAATGCAGGGTTGTAGATCTTTTTACGCTGATCATTTTTAATATAGGGTTTAGGGTGTGCAAATGAGCGGGAGTGTCCGTAAAACGCGTACAAAGTTTCAAGTTTTACGGAACTGACGCGCTGCCCGAGCCGGCCAGAAGGGGGGTCGGGCGGGGGGGATTGCGCGTACCCATGGGAGAGGGGACAGTGAAAGGGGGTTTACCTGAGCCAAACCATACGGCCCCATGAAGGCAATAGAGGCAATTCACATCGCGGTTTCGCGTGTCAATTGTTTCGATGTCCGCCATTTTCTCTGGTTGTTTATGTCATGTTTTGCGTTGTCTGTATTGGCTGAAAGTGTTATTTCCCAATACAAAGTGGATTTTGTGAATCAGTGTTTAATTTTTTCAATTTTTTTTTGTGTCAGTTAATTGTTACGTATCTTAGTTAGTATGTGTAGCAATTTCTGTTTCCAGATCACATTTCTTGTATTTTTTAAAAAATCTTTTCTGTAGGGCTGTCAGAAGATAAACGTAAGTATGCAGCAAAACTATTAATAGTAGGTTGTGATTGCCCCTATACAATTCACGAAAAGTATTGGTGCAATGGACTTAGCATCGCAGGAAAAATGCCACTGGTAACCAATCTTGATTTGGTAAATTACCTGCTATGTTCCAAGTCTCCATACACGCATGAAGATTTAAAGGCTTACAAGGGCCTTGAGACCTACAAGAGATTTATCGATGGGGGAATTGGATCATTTTGTGCAATCAGTCTTTTAAACAAAAATTTGTTGATGAAAGCGAAGGTTATTACTCTTCATTTGTTTATTTGTAACATTACTATAACATATAACTTTCTGTTGTCATAACGTATGAATAAATTATACTTCATAATTTGTATTACCTCTTGAACATTTAAAATTACTCTTCTTGACTATCCATGGCTGACTTAGCGTTAACATACACTTTGTCAAGATTCAGGGATGGGGCCCAGTCTGGGTGTGTTTCTCCAGTGTACTAAAAAGGTTTTCCTGTGTGATTTCAAATAGAAGAATTAGATAGACACATTCACTATTAATAAATTTGTCGAGACTTACCTAGAACAAAATGTGCATTACAAACTCTAATGTTATTTGTTTTTGCAACCCGGGGCACAACAATATTGAAAACCCATGACAGCTCTACAGAAAAGATTTTTTTAAAAATACAAGAAATGTGATCTGGAAACAGAAATTGCTACACGTACTAACCAAGATACGTAGCAATTAACTGACACAAAAAAAAATTTAAAAAAATTAAACACTGATTCACAAAATCCACTTTGTATTGGGAAATAACACTTTCAGCCAATACAAACAACGCAAAACATGACATAAACAACCAGAGAAAATGGCGGACATCGAAACAATTGACACGCGAAACCGCGATGTGAATTGCCTCTATAGGGATTTTTAAATATTAAAACACTGGTGGCGCTGGCCCCCCAATAACTATCAGCTGATCCACGGAGGAAACGGGGCGATCTGCGAAGTGTAGCTCCGCCCTTTTTTCCACAAAACACGAAATGGCACGTTGTTCCCACAAATAAAAAACGAAAATCTTGTACTCATAATTAGTAGTGCGACGAGACGCTAATTACTAGCGCAAGCATCAAGATCTATAATGTCGTTTTCAAGATATTAGTAGAAAATGCTATCAAGTCAGAAAAAGGGAGCGGAATAAATAAGATCCTGTAGACCACTTTGGTAAACCAAGAGGGAAAAATTTGTTGAAACATGATTTATTGACTATAAAATCAAGAAGTATACAAAAGTCATTCAATAGTGGTTATCAACTAGTTGTATCGGCTTCATGTTGATTTTCAACTAGATGATGCCTATCGATATGGACGGCTGCCCCTTGATAAAGTAGCCGACGGCTACTTGACAAGGGAAACTGAATAATGGCCGACTTGATGGTTGCTGATCAAATTTTCCCAAATAAATTACGACCGATATGCCAAAACCTGGCTCAATGTTTTAGCTTAAACGTACCGGAAAATGAATGATTTGCTACAGACCCAAGTAGCCGAACATAAGGCCTCAGTGTATTTACGCGAATTCACTTACTATTATGCCAGCTTTTAAATTAATATAAGGGTTACTAGTTACTCAAAAATAATTCCACTTATTGAAGAAGATAGCTAATAAAATTCTCTATGAAATATTGTAAAACGAGCAGTACTTATGTTAATCTAAGATAAAAATATGAGAAAAAACAAAATTTTGTCCATAGCAGGACACGCAAAATATTTAAAAAAATATTTTTACATTGAAAAACTTAACAAAAACCAATGAATTTTATTGCAAAATGACCGCGTGGACTAGAACTTTTGAAATTAAGATAACAATTGCTTTATTTAAAAAATTTTAAGGAATGATTCGTTTTTGGGAACTCTAATCAGAATCCCACTAATAAAGTTACATGTATTATTGAAACATTTCCTATTTGATAGTTCAGAAAGCTGGTGGCAAGCAGGATTTCTGTTGACAATTCTCATTTTTATTGCAATTTTTGTCTTATTTTAATCCTCGACCACGCGACAATTGAGTAGCAGACTAATGTAGATCAATACCAGATATCGGGTCAGGTTGCACACAAAATTATGCTTAGATAACAGAGAGGGCTTTTAATATGGTAACATGGTCTAAGATTTGGGTTTTTGTTCGTTTATGTCTCGTACGGCACAAGATCCCCTTACAGAGTTGGCTTTCGAGCGCATGTAAGATTAAAATAAAAAAATATTTGATTTTATTTGGGTTTAGGTCCGGGCTGGCAGAAAATAAGAAGGACAAAAGAGCCGTGCTAGTTGTGTGTAATTCCATGTGTGATGGAAAAAATAGGAAAAAAGCTTAGCTCAAGCTCTCCGCTCACGGCCTAAAAGTGAGCGGAGCTCAAGCTCAAGCTCACACAAAAAAAGTTGAGCTTCGCTCAAGCTCACGTTCGCTCGAGCTCACGTTCGCTCAAGCTCATTTCCAAGTTCATTTTATTAATAGATAACCTTTGACAACTGACAATCAAAACAGTGTATTTTTTTCAGATTTGCTTTCATGAGAAAGCGGTCAATGCTCAATGGTCTAACATTGAATGAGAATGACAAATCTGCCAGAATCATGCCCATCGCTGCCAGAATCATTATTCTCTACATTTATAGTTTCACAATCAACTTGATCATCACCACCTACAGCACCCACATGACTTTGACTTTGTAAACTTGTAGAAGCTGTTCGCTTTTTTGACGCCATTTCTCATTAGTCTCTACTCTCTAAAGAGTTTAAGACTTTCAGTTTCAGATTTCCTGGTTTTAATTTGAACAAAAATTAGTGTGAATTAAGCAATTAACTACAGAAAACCAATATTTAAGACACAACTCACAAGTTTATGTTTTTATTTGTTCAGTTCAATCACTAAGCTGTAACTGTAAGCATAAGCAACTAGTATAGGCTAGGCTATTAGCAAGTAGCACAGACAGCTTTCCACCTCCAAACGTGGAGATTTGTCTCATTTCGGCAACCACTTTCAATTTTGGCCGCTAGATGGCGCCACAAGCGTGAGCTTCCGCTCATGAGGCAAAAGCTCAAGCTCAAGCTCACACTTTTTCAAAAAGAGTGAAGCTCAAGCTCAAAGCTCACAAAATGAGTGAGCTTTTGAGCTAAAGCTCAAGCTCTCGTGAATCTCGTTTCAACTCTGTCAACAACCATATTACAATCAAACTAATTGACACCGTAATGGGTAAGAAACTAATGTGTGGAATTTTTGTTGTTGTTGTTGTTGTTGTTATTTTGCATTCTTCTGGTTTATCCAAAAAAATGATGAGATGTCTTATCATCCGACGGTGTTTTGTTAAATGGAAAGGATTTGAATAGACTTTTTCCAGGAAAGGACAACCAGTTTATTAGGAAGTGCAAGGGTTATACAAAACTTATTGTTGTGTTAAAGCCGAGAGCGCGGCTAGGTGTTTGGCTGTGGGAACCAAAGGTTCCAATAATTCAAAATCTTCACGGCCGATCGAGATCCAGTCATGGGGTCCAGTTTGCGAGAGGATTTTGTAGATCGGCCTAAAGGGTTGAGACGATGCCGGTGCGATTCTGGAGAAGTGATACGCTGTATTTCCATTATATAAAATGGTCCCGCGGTGTTTTGGTTGGGTAGGTGTTAACATATAGTATTCTTTAAGGGTTTTCCCTTTCCGTCGAAGGTAGGTGTTGCTCCAGTCAAGGCTTCCTTGCCTAGATGCCAGTCCTCGATCTAGTATCCTTTGTATTGTGCTGGAGTTGGTGTTCCCTTGTCGGGTTTCGACGATGTGGGCCGCCAGGTCGAGATTGATTTGTTGTGCCTGGTCTGATACGTTGCTGGTTTGTGTTGGTGAATTCCAGCGTGGTGTAAGGGCTGTGGAGGCTTGGGTATTTCCGCCTGGTTGTGATGTATCGTGCTGGGTGCTGGTGAGTCCCATGTTAACCTGCGTCCTTCTGGGGTGGGTGTCGCGAGGTTTCTTGATCTGTCCAGAAAATCTGGAGTTGATGCTAGGTCCGTTAGTGAAGACGATTGTGGGTCGCTTAGCTTGGAGTACCTGGACGTGTTTCCAGTTCTGGAAAGGTCCATTTTTGCTGTAATGGTCCAAGATATTGTTGTAGAGGCTTTTTAGTTGGTGTGACTTAAGTTTCCAGTTAGTGTATTTGTTAAATGTTGTAATGAGTCGAAATGCGCTGTTATAGGTCTGTCTCGTAGTACTAGTCATGGCGGAGTTCCAACGGAGGGCTTTATTATAGCTGCGTTTGAGTAGTTTCTTGTCGTATGTCATATTTTTGAAGTCTTTCATCATTCTACGGGTATGTTTTATGAATATCTCGATTGTGGACGAGTTCCGTCGTAACCGTAAGAATTGGGAGTATGGTATGGCCGAAAGGACATGACCAGGATGGTTGGAGGCCGGGTGTAGATAGGCTCCCGAGGCTGTTTCCTTGGTGAAAGGTGAGATTACAAGTGTGCTAGTTGAGGTCTCAAGGTGGATAGTGATATCCAAAAAGTTGTCTGACTGGCTCGGTTGCGTATGTGTGTATGTTATGTGCTCCGTAGTTATGGATTCGATCATTACAGATAGGGCGTTGGGTTCCGTATGATTCGAGATGATAAGGATGTCGTCAATGAATCTTTGAAAGGTAATGAGCCAATCTGGGGGTCCTTCGATTATTGTTTGGGTGAGGTGGAACATGTAGCAATTAGCGAAGTAGACTGAGATACAGCAGCCCATGGCTGTGCCCTTTATTTGGTGGAAAAAACGTTTATCCTTGAAGTTTATGATAGAGTTGCATAAGACGGCACTGAGTATTCTTTTGAATAGTGCCGGGGAAGGTGGTCGGAGGAGATTATTTTGGTCTGCGGTATGTCGTAAGAATTCAAGGTTGTTGGTGTAGAACGAAGCTGCGGCTTCCATGCCAGGGCCCCACGGTATATTGGGGTACAGACTGTTCACATCCATTGTGGTAATGAGTGTACCCTCAGGTAACCTATGTTTCGGAAGTTTATCCAAGAGATCGTTTGTGTCTACCAGTGAGCCTGGTATCCGAGGAAGGAGGGGTGCCGTGAGTTCTGTTATAAATTTGTCGAGGAGATATGTTCCAGATGTAAAGGTCGCCACAATTGGTCGCCCTGGAAATGTTTGGCTAATATGTGTTAAAGGAGATGTATCACGGGATTCCGTTAGCATCCGGCCCTCGTAAATAAGATGAGGCATATCCTCATCGGATGTTGACAACTCCATGTTTTTATAAAGAAAGACAGCAAAAGATTTCGGGAAGTGATGAAGTATGCGTGCGATTGGGATGATGTATGGAAGATGAGTGAGGCCTAGTCTCAATAACAATGAGTTAACTGCACCTAAAACTTGGATTTTTCTTAACTTCAAGAAAAATAGGTACCAAGGGGTCAGAACAAATTAAGACTCAATATTTTATTTCATAAATTAAAAATTAACTTACTTCCGGGACAAAATGGTCTCCTGGCAACCAACTGATAAAGTAAACGGACAATCATTTAATCAGCTTGTTTATCCCAAATTAATATACTACAACACGGAAGGTTAATATTGCCTTTAATACGGAAAAAAAGCATCTTTTCACCGACAACAAGTGTTACACATGACAATTAAGGACTCAATGCTTATGGCATTACCTTCTCCCGCCATCTATAACCATTTAAATTACTTAGGACAGACCTTATCTAAACCCAACTAATTCAACTAAATTAACTAAATCTCAGCACTTTTTCTAATCTTTTCTTTTCATACAAAAGAAAAGATTACCTCAGCCGCGACCTGGGTCGAATGAATCTATAAACATCCATCACGGGGACAAACCAATTAACTGGTATCATGGGCAAGACTCCCCTTATATAGTTTTTACTACAAAAATCTATGACGGAAAAGGGTTGCCTCAGCCCCGGTCTGTATCATACAGGGCGGCTGCGGGGGTTGCACGAGAACCCGACTGACCAGCACCATCTCGGCGGGGAAGATCTCAGCTGAACTGGACTAACCACTGCCGGGGCGGGAGCGTACGCCTGTGCGGGGCCCTTGTTACCCTACGCACTCCGTTGGTCTGAATACACCCTGGGTATGAGCGACCTTTCTTCTGTTGAACACCTACTACTCGGGCAACCGATTTAGCTGGTGTAACTTTTTAACTACTATAAACTTATGACGGGGAGGGTTGCCACAGCCCCGGTATGTGCACACGGGGCGGGTACGAGGGTTGCACGTGAACCTGACTGGCCAGCACCACCCCAACACGGAAGATCTTAGCAAAAAAACTGGACTAACCATTGCTGGGGCGGAAGCGTACGCCTGTGCGGGACCCTTGTGACCCTACGCTCCCTAAGCCTTGGTCTGATGCACCCGTGGCTCGGCGACCTTTTTTCCTATTTTTTCCATCACACATGGAATTACACACAACTAGCACGGCTCTTTTGTCCTTCTTATTTTCTGCCAGCCCGGACCTAAACCCAAATAAAATCAATTATTTTTTAATTTTAATCTTACATGCGCTCGAAAGCCAACCCTGTAAGGGGATCTTGTGCCGTACGAGACATAAACGAACAAAAACCCAAATCTTAGACCATGATGGTAATAGACCAAGATCGGATGCTGAGTTGCCAAGGCTGAATTCCGACCTGCGGTATTTGTCCTCTCGGGCCCTATAGGAGGGAAATGAAAAATAATATATTTAATTAAGTTGTAGTTAGTTTTATTACAAAATCTTTTGGAATCGTGTACTATACCTCTGTGCTGATATAATACAAAAAATTTTATCTCCAAAAAAGCTGTTATTTTTCCAGGAAACTTTTTGAAAGGTACTTGTTTACCTTTCCACAACACCCCCCCCCCTCCCCGTATTACAACTGTAGAACAAGAAGCAGACGTTTTTCTAAGTAAATTTCTGTTTCCTTATGAATAAGTCCTTTAGCATAATCAGATAACTTAAAAAGACTAATTGTGTCAAATAACTCATTACCGACATCACAAACTACACTACTCATGACATAAAAAACGAAAACAGTTTGACACTACAGTCACTAGTCACAGTCAATCACTTAACGTCTGCTACGGTACATTGTAAAAATGTAAACAAGTACCTTTCAAAAAGTTTCCTGGAAAAATAACAGCTTTTTTGGAGATAAAATTTTTTGTATTATATCAGCACAGAGGTATAGTACACGATTCCAAAAGATTTTGTAATAAAACTAACTACAACTTAATTAAATATATTATTTTTCATTTCCCTCCTATAGGGCCCGAGAGGACAAATACCGCAGGTCGGAATTCAGCCTTGGCAACTCAGCATCCGATCTTGGTCTATAAGAGTTGATTGGCAGGAGATCGGCACCACGTCAATGAGGGAAATCGAGAGGAAAATTAAAGATGTAAGCAATCCTTTTTGGATATAAAAATGTAAAAGATTGTCAACTGCAACTTAATTACCAGAAATCATCCGTGATTCGGATACTTACATCGGAGTCATAGATTACAATTTGTAATCATGACTCTGCTTTAAGGGATCATCTATGCAGAACATACTTCTGTCAACAGCTGATCGTGCAAAAACACTTCCAACACTTCCCACAACAAAAGCCACTCCTGTTTTGGGGAGGGACAAGTAATTTCCACGTTGTTTTTCCGCGATATACCGGTCAACAGGACACGTTACATGTATCCATGTTTTATGGTGTATCTATGGTGTATCTCATATATCAGAGTCCAGGGGCCAAAACAGCATTTTTTTAATTCAATGAGATCGTGAATCCACAACGCCAATTTAGTGAAATGTTGAAAATTGTCTTCCTTCATCCTGACTTGGGAATTGGAGGGGCTGAACGCCTTGTGGTAGATGCGGCACTAGCATTGCAATTGAAAGGCCACCAAGTTCATATAGTTACATCTTACCATGATCCTGCTCATTGCTTTCCCGAAACCAGAGATGGAACTATTCCCGTTACAATCAGTGGCAATTGGCTTCCTCGCAGCATATTTGGGTAATTAAATAACTACATACCTGCTGCCTAAACACCAAAATGAAAATGCCAATTTGTTTTATATTTTTTTATGCAGAAGATTTCTTGCACTGTGTGCTTATATTCGGATGTTATGGGCTTCATTCTACACCGTGTTCCTGAGTGATATGCAGCCACAAGTCTATTTTTGTGATCAGGTCTGTGTTATGCTTCAACAATCTCATTTTCAATGAATTTATTTTTCTTCTTGTTTCCCACCCTTTAGGTCTCAATGTGCATACCTGTATTAAGATTGTCCACAAGTATTCCTGTCATATATTATTGTCACTTCCCAGATCTTTTACTTGCCAGTCACAAAACATGGATTAAAAAGCTTTACAGAGCTCCTTTGGACTGGATAGAGGAAAAGACCAGTTAAGTTTTCTTTTAAAATTTTTGAGAGTATCACCATAATTGTTAATTATTGAACCTATTCAGCTGGCCTAGCCACGGCAACTGTCGTCAACAGCCACTTTACAGCTGGCGTATTCTGTGATACTTTTAAAAGTATTCGTCGGAGACCAAAAGTTCTTTATCCATCACTCAATTTTCGAAGTTTTGATCGAGAATGTGGGAACAGTCTGAGTAGTGTCATTGGCACCAAGCAAGTCATGGACTTTGTTTTCCTCTCTATAAACCGGTATGAACGGAAAAAGAACCTTGGATTGGCAATTAAAGCATTCGGTCAGGCACTTCGTACATGACAGTTCATACCGAGTTTTAATAACGATTGCTATTCTCTTAGGTTTATTGAAATCTTTCCTAGGAGACGCAAAAATTCATCTGATTATGGTTGGAATTCTTTTTCCTGTTTACTAGATATTTTGTTCTATGTGAACTGTACGATAATGTTTGCAGGTTGGAGGATACGACTATCGACTTGTTGAAAATGTAGAGCATTACGACGAATTGCAAAAACTTACGTCATCTTTGCAACTTGGTGATTGTGTTACATTCCTTCGGTCGCCGAGTGATGAAACGAAAACTTGTTTGTTGAAGAACTGCCATACATTGTTGTACACGCCAGACAAGGAGCATTTCGGTATCGTCCCCTTGGAAGCCATGTATTGTCAACTTCCTGTCATCGCCGTCAACAGTGGAGGACCGCTGGAAACAGTGGAGGACCACCGAACTGGTTACCTATGTCATCCGACAGTGGAAGATTTTGCTGAAAAGATGAAATATCTTTACGACAACCGAAATCTAGCAACCAAAATGGGAGAACGGGGCAGACAACGCGTAATTGAGCACTTTTCCTTCAATTCTTTTAGCCAGCAACTGAACGAGCTGGTGGGTGAACTTACTGCTTCGAGTACTTAATGGTTATTACACGACTATAGAAGTTAACCGTTTAGTAATGCATTTTTTTTTTATCTTGTACTTGACTTACCCATGTTTAATTAACTACAAACTCAGACGTTCTTGTCATCATTCGTCTATGATGTGCGAGTATTGCAATCAATTCAAAAATAAAATCGAAATCGTATTAAGGGCGCAAACAAAAACAGGATAAACTTTGGAAGATATGAGCAATCGTGTCGTCCTTAGTTCAATTTTCCTTTTTTGGCTTCTGGTTCTTCATCGCCATCGTTATTTTCAGGTGCCCAGATAGGTTTGGGCTGTGTTTTAGAATATGCGGGGGAGACCCAATATGGATTTGCGGCCGCAGCACTAGCATGCCTAAGAATGGCTTCTCTTGGGTTGCCTTCATCCTCAATCCGGCTTGCAATGCCTAAATTTCGAACGATGTATGACGACAAGGTACTGCCTGATGTCGCCACTCGACCACCGGAACCTTGAGAGGAAAAGAAAAAGGAATAGTTGAACACGGATTGGAGGAGTTACGGGCTGTTGATATGGCATAGAGAAATTTCCAACCTTTATTTCCGATCGGAAGATCAGGTTGTTTGGACAATAGTGGATCCTTTCGGGCCTTCTCCATCGCTCTTCGGGTGGATCTAGGTTTGTCCTCACGAAACATTGGAAGCGCGTGAGGTGTGATGACACGCACCGTAGACATCATTTCATGCTTTGACATGGAGAAAAAAATTCGTATTTTTGTGAAAATAAAAACCAGTCTGACTTTGAATTACCGGTCTGATTCTTTTGGGTTTGCCAAGACAAAGTTTCGCCCCATTGTGGCTCTTGGCAGCATCGTAATACAAATGAATGTTGCCGTCACCAGCACCAACAATGATCTGGTTGAGTTTCGGATGCCATAGGGTACGAACGACGTGTGCTTTTGGAACATCAATTTCGTGAACGCACTCGAACGTATTTCTGTCTAGAAACACTACTTTGCCGCCACTTTCACCCTTTTGAAAGGATGTACCAGTCAACAAAAGTCGGTCATTGGGACTAAATGCACAATTTGTCCTGCAAATCCGAACGATAAAAAATATATATATATTTAAATAAAATAACTTAAACGTAGTTGAGCTCCCGTAAATTCAAAGGCTCTTACATGCTAAATCTAGAGAAGAGATCTCCAGCCGAATGGACGGGGGATTTCGGCTGTCGTATATCCCAGAGTTTTAAGGTGGAGTCACCTCCACGCGTAGCTACGTTACGACCATCGTAGGCGAAAACGATGCTGGAAGTTTCAGTGCCGGATTGATGAGCATTACGAATCAGTACGGACGTATTTACCTGGCAAATAGATTTCGTTTCCAAATATGATAAATGACAAGTATTTAGTATGCCTATCCTGTATCCTGCTTGCCTCTTTTACTTACAAACATTTTGCGGTGATCCCACATCTGTATAGAGCCGTCATTGCAGGCACACGCAATCAAATTCCCGTCTCTGCTATAAGTGCAGCTCGTAGGAGCCGCTCTTAAACCATTTTGAGAACGGCTTTTCATGATTCCCTTGTGTTGTTTCACGTCATCCACATTCCATATACGACAAGTTCTGTTAGAATTTCCATTGATAATTATCGATATTTGAGAGTGACATATTCAGCTAAAAGGTCGTACCCATCTTGAGAGCAGGTCAAGAATTCCATTTTGTCTCTTGGATGCCAGCACCCTCCCACAAGTGAAGCTATGTGACCCTTTGTCCTTGCCATATCTGTGATGTACTGATCTCCTTTAACGCACTCAGCTTTTTCGTATCCGTCACGATCGACAACTTTGGCCTAAAAGTTTCAAATTAGTTTATCAGAATTTAGCCTTTTTGGTATGGAGTTAGAATTACCTGAGCAGTGCCTGATATAATAAGAATGGCATCCCCTGTGATGGAATAATGTAAATCCAAGATAGGATGACTAATAAACAAAGATATATGAATTTGGCATTTAAAAAGTTTCTTATCAACTTTCATTAAGAGACTACCTTTCACATGGTCTTATAGTTCTGAAGCTTTGTAAAGAGGAGCTCATTCCTGCAAAGTCCCATAACTTAACATCATAATCCACAGATCCTGATATCAGTCGAGCACCAGAATGATCCACACTAAGAGCTGACACAGGCTTAGTACCATGATTTAGATTCACTTCCAATGCTGCTGGAATATAAGTTCCAGTTTCGTCATCATCAGAATCACTACTATCAACATCTTCATCATCACTATGAGTCCTCGTGGTTAACTTAGAAGACTTTTTTGGAGCTGATGAAACTTTACTTTTCTCACTTTCCTTGGAAATTGATTCTGTTTTTTGAGGGGGTGGAGTAGGCCCAATCATTTCTTCAGTAACTTCTTCTTCAATTGAGTTTACCACTTCATTAACTTTTAGTGCATTACGTTCTCTTGCTACTTGTTTGCTCTGTTCAACAAGACTTTCCAGGTCAAAATTTTTTACTGGAGCTGCTTTATTCTTTCCAAATCCTTGAAAACCCATTGCCCGTTCTACGTCTGCTGTTGGCTCAACACGAAATTCTTCATCAGATTTCCCAAATTTTCCAAAGCCACTATCTTCACTTTTGGTTGCAGGTTGGGTACTTATAGAAAGTTGTCCAAAAGATCCAATTTTTCCGAAAGCAATGCCTTTTTTTGGAGGCATGGTTATTCTGTAATTTTTCAAGCTCTTATAACAATGAGAACGCAAAACAATTGTGCAACTTGGAAAATAAACGATTTTCTTATGAACAAGGTGTTCGTTTCTAACTCTAGTTTGTTTTTCGAAACAGTCTGCTTGCTGAAGCCTCCGCGACTCCGCCCCCAATAGTCTGTTTTGTGAACTACTACAAAAATATTAAATACAATTGCTGTTTAGTACGACCTCCAAATAAGGTTTCTATTTCTAATTCCCTTCCTCTTTGTCTTATCTTCTTTTCTACACAGCTGACTTAGAGGAAAGGACTTTTGAAAATCTAACAAAGGGACTTTTTAGAATTCATCTGATCGACGCGCCACCATACGGCATAGGATTTTTTTGGGTTATTGGCTGATGTAGTTTTATTTTTTTTTGTATTTTTGAAGCAAGATCAATTTGATTTTTTGGTTTCTTGACTTATTGTGCTATACATTATAGATCTTCAGTTATTGAACGGTGTTATTTTGAAACTCTGATTTCGAAATTTGTTCGATTGTATTTGGTATGTAACCAATGAAGTATTATTCAATCTTTAAAATAAAAATTCGCTTGTCATTAATTCGATTATACCCGTTAGATATTTATGAAGCGCAAGTATTTTTTGTTGTTGTGAAAATGAAATTGATCGCATTTTCTAAGAACACCTTTGATAAATCAAGTATATTTACATTACGCATAAAATAGTGTAATTTTTAATATAGTATGTATATATAAATATATGAAAACCAAAATGAGCATTTGATCTGTTAGATGGTGAGCATGGAGCAACGTCTTGAGAGCAGTGCAACCTTTCCAATGTGGTTGAGCAGTTCATTGAAATCCAGAGAGAAGACTCATAATCATTCTGTCACTAGTGGCTTGTCAAAATTGAGCATAGATCCCCAAGTCACCTCTTCTCCATCATCATCTCCAACTACTTCACCAGAAGAACACTTTAAACATGAAAATCATTCCCAACTCATTCTTAGTAAAATGAACCAATACTATCTTAATGGAAAGCTGAAGGATGTCATATTAATTGCAGGTAGCTTCTTTTTGCCTTCTTTTTCTTCCGTACACAAAAATTTTTATACTTTATTTGGTAGGAGAACGAAGACTTGAAGCTCACAGAATAGTTTTAAGTGCTGCATCTGATTACTTTGATGCTATGTTCACCAATGATTTTGGGGAAGCCAATCAAAATGAGATTGAACTGCAAGGTGTGGATCCAGATGCTTTAGAAACTCTGGTGTGTTACTGCTACACAGGTAATGAAGCTGTTATGGTTTTTATTATTTGAAGGGCTTAACATCTCTAGATTTTAAATTTTCATAGGTGCTGTAGAACTAGAAGAAGATACTGTCGAGTGCCTAATGGCCACTGCCTGTTTACTTCAGCTACCAGAAGTGGTGGAAGCCTGTTCGACTTTTTTGATACGCCAACTTCATCCCTCCAACTGCCTTGGTATTCGTCTATTTGCCGATAGCCAAAGCTGCACTCGTCTACTGCAAGTAGCTCATGATTACACAGCCGTACGTAAACTTTTTTGTATACACACATGTGAAACTTTTTAATCGAAACTCTTGAATTTCATTGGTTTTGTGCGCTCCATTTACTAGAATCACTTCATAGAAGTCATAGGATGCCAGGAATTTATTTTACTCCCCGCCGACGAAATAGCAAAACTCTTAGCATCCGACGACTTGAACGTTCCAAATGAAGAACTAATGTTCCAAGCGCTTATGTTGTGGCTCCGTCATGACCTTCCTGAAAGGAAAAAAGAATTGCCTCATCTACTCTCATTAATCAAACTGCCACTAATTTCACCTGGGGTGAGGCTTATTTTTATTGACGCTCGAAAAAAAAACATTTTTTGTTTTTTTGTTTTTTTGTTGTTGTTGTCGGATATTAATCTTTTCTTCATTTTTAACTCTTTGCAAGTTTATTGCCGATCACATCGAAAGCAACGTAATTTTTCGAGAAGATCGGGTTTGTCAAGAACTGATTGTCGAAGCTCTGAAGTATCACCTCCTTCCCGAACGCCGATCTACTCTTCAGTCGCAGAGAACCCGCCCTCGGAAATCCACCGTGCGTCCTCAAGAATCTAAATAGTAAGCCAAGCACTTTCCAAACCTTACCTTGTTTTGAAATCATTTAGGTGGGATCATTATATATTGTGGGTGGTATGGATGCATCAACCAAGGGACCAACAAGTGTCGATAAATTTTGTCTTCGTACTAATTCCTGGTCATCACCTACCGCATCGATGACTGGTAGGAGACTCCAGTTTGGAGTTGCAGTCGTTGATAATAAAATCTATGTAGTCGGCGGACGCGATGGACTAAAAACGCTTAGCACGGTACGTTACATTTGGCCATGTGTGAATCTATCTTAACGCGTATGTTTTAACGATCCAGGTGGAATGCTGGGATCCATGGACCAAAGGCTAGTAATATTCGTATACCTTAGTAGCGAGATTTCACGGTGTTGGTGTTAATTTCTTTGCGCCGTTAGTTACATCTCACCAACACGGCCAATCTGTAAAATATATATATATATATTACCTAGAACTCGCAGTAGTATTGAAGTACATTGTAATCCTCAATACCATTGTGTTATAGGTGAAAAAAAACTGAAAACTTTGAATGCTAATATTCATTCTATTTTTTATGCAGTATGGAGCAGTATGCCCCCTATGGCAACGCATCGTCATGGTACCTATTTTTCTTAGAATTTGGTTGCATTTTCTAGTTCACTGTCATGACTTTTTATTTTTCGCCTACAAAGGACTGGGCGTAGCCAGCCTTGAAGGACCATTGTATGCAGTAGGAGGCCATGATGGTTGGTCATACCTCAATAGTGTTGAACGCTGGGATCCTGTCACCCGCCAGTGGAGCTTTGTGGCTCCAATGAATAGTCAGCGCTCCACCGTTGGTGTTGCAGCACTTAACGGAAAGTAAGAAATTATATTAGATCACCAGATTATCTAGTTTTAATTTTTTGAGTTAAATTACGTATGATTGTAGGCTCTACGCTGTGGGTGGCCGAGATGGGAGTTCTTGTCTTCGCACAGTCGAGTGCTATGATCCACACACCAATCGTTGGACATTGGTAGCTCCGATGAGCAAACGACGAGGTGGAGTAGGTGTTGCCGTAGCGCATGGATTTCTCTATGCTTTTGGTGGTCACGACGCACCCGCTTCAAATCCATCAGCGGCCCGATTTGATTGTGTTGAAAGGTTCGGGTTTTATCCTATTACCGTTGTTCGACGTGTTTTCGTCTCTTTTACCTGGATTTTTCTTTTGAAGGTATGATCCGCTGTCAGACTCCTGGATGATAGTGACTTCAATGAAGAACGGTCGCGATGCAATGGGTGTAGCCTTTATGGGTGATAGGTTGTTCATTGTTGGTGGATTCGATGGTCAAGCTTATCTCAACTTCGTTGAAGCGTACGACCCTCTTACAAATTTGTGGCAACAGGTAAGAATAGTTTCTTCTTTTTGGTGAGATTTCGTTTTCTGGTCTGATTTCCAATTTATTGTTTAATTCGATCGCAGTTTGCACCACTTCCATCTGGACGTGCTGGTGCTTGTATCGCTGTAGTCAGAGATACGGTTCTCCCAATTGTTTAATCGGAAGAAAGCTCCGGTCTGCTGCCTGATATTTTTTTGCGATAGACTCGCTGTTATGTTTGCGTTTCCCTCTATTTTTGTTTTCCTCCGAAAACCGTTCTGTGATTTTATGTTTGATTTGTTCGTCCTGTTTTTGAAGCTACGAACCGAGCGCTATCTGGACATTCCTGTCAAACTATCTCTTTCTTCCTATTTTGCTAACATTTTCGAAACTACGAAATAGTTACGATTCCTTGAGTCTCTTCTGTTCTTTTTGTTTTTTTGTTTTTTTTTTCGTTTCCAGTGGTATGTTGCTGGATAAGTGTTGAACATGCTCCCTCCTAGAGCCAAATCATCAAATTATTTCGCAGTTCCTCATAAATTTGAATCTATCTTACCCAGTTTTTGTCATGCTTTTCACTGCCAATGCAGTATATGGACCAATTTCTATAAAAATTTGGTTGGAACAAATTTTTTTTGTCTCTTTTGAATAGTATTGTTTTTGTTGCATTATCTTGGCTCCTCTTTAATGTGTCTGTATGTCTGTGTTAGACTAGGTACCCTAAACAAAATAGAAAATGAAGCAAAAATATTGTTTAGAACGTTGCTTACTATTCAAGTTCACAGAGATGGATATGATTACCTAGAAAACTCTCAGTGCGCTGCGGGAACCGGACAGAACATTTTCACGATTCAACTTGTATCACATTGAATATGAAAATTGAACTAGGATGAATCGTAGGTGGCAAAGGAACCCATCTGAGCTTTTTACGCACATACGATTACTTTTTTTTTACTGGTGGAAGACTAAATACGTTTACAAACAAACTGCATAGCGCTGTACTTTGTTGGAGTCGTGCGGCACCTTTTTGCCTTGAGGACGAATGCCTCACCTGCATAGCATGACCGCATCACCCAAAAAAGTTTTGCAGCTCATGAATAAGCCCCAGCAGAATGAATGAAAGAACTCAAATTTCCATATTCGATTAAACATAACAATAGCCAACCAGATGTATTCCCCATTTTTAAGTTGATGTCTAGCCATTCAAGGGGGAAAAAAGAATTTTTTGTATAAGCCACGAGTTGCTAAACGTCAAACAGGAAGAATATTGATTTTAGATTCTACTGCCTTTTAAGCTATATGTAAAAGATGGCTTAGCTCTACTGCTAGCTCATTTGCTTAATAGGTTGTCTTTAGACGACGCATCTAACAGCAGTTAAGGCACATAAAATCTGACATCGATCTGGCGATTCATTACAAAAACAAACAAACAAACAAAATCATTGTTATAAACCACTAACCGACTCTTACGAAATCTGTGCGTGACACGACGTAACCGCATACATCTCCCTCGCTCTTGCTGGGTTCTTCCGCCTAAAGTCAGTCCAGAATGTTAAAATAATTGAGATATTGAACAAAACATAGTTAATACCTTTTGTCTAGCATTGCTCTTGATGTAACAAATCCCTTTGCTCCACGTAAAATGGGTGCACTGGCCTTTGTCAAAATTATAGCAAAGTTTGCCACAATTGTGTTCGGGACCATCAATTTTTGCAACATCATGCCCCTTAAAGTCACAATCTTTCGCCCACGAAACCGCACCTTCCACACCTTCCGTCCATTGAGTGTATGTATGGCAGGTGGAAATTCCGGTCTCTGGATCAAAAGAACAGGCGCCGAAACACAAGGAAATCCAGGATAGGGCAAAGCATCCAAACAGAATCTTCATGGCGTTTAGGAAAGAACTGCTTTTTCTGTAATAAATTAGGCAATGTTTAAATTTTATGTAAAGCAAAAAACTATGTAGAACAATCAAAATAATTGCAACTTACATTATAAAATGACAAGAGCCGAAGGTGACGATTCCGTTTGCCGCAGACTCCTCTAATCGAGTTATGAACTCAGTTCAAAGGCATCTCCTTTTATAGTCTCCGCTACTGGCTTCACAAGGAACGATGCTGTTCAAACTTTACCATTTCTGTTTTTCCCTAAAAGCTTACGAAAGGACAGCGAGCCAATAGCGAGCAAGCTCAATTCCCCTTTGGCTATCTAAGCCGTTCCTTTCAAGGAGGGCAATGAGCAACAAAAAAGTGAGGAGTGTACTGCTGCTTTCTACCACGTTCTTTGAAAATTCCCAGTTACTAGTTATTAGCTTTACAGTAATATTTAATTATTCCGAAAACTGTTAAGAAATGGTAAAACTTAACGGTACGGAATGGGGAACAATGAAATTGTCTATGAAAGATGACGCTCAATTACAGTTTCTTACAAAATTCAGTACAAAAGAGGGTCTTCCCTATACTACTAATGAAAACATTAAGTCAAGAAAATTAAAAATTATTTTTTAAACATGAAAAAAAAATAAATAAAAATAAATAAAAAAAAAAAAAAAAAAAAAAAAGGAAAAAG
Source organism: Daphnia magna (assembly GCF_020631705.1). NCBI lineage: Eukaryota > Metazoa > Arthropoda > Branchiopoda > Diplostraca > Daphniidae > Daphnia > Daphnia magna. The sequence goes on along the minus strand of NC_059188.1, from coordinate 10,073,343 downwards.
AGAAGAAGAAAAGAAAGAAAAATTAAGATAAAACACGCCCTAAGGTAGGCTGGATGATTGTTTACCGTAAGAGTTTTCTTAGCAGCAAAACCGATCCTCATTAACTCCAAATCACCAATATACTTAAAACCCACTCAATCTATAAATAAATAAAAGTCAAGGAGCGTTAGAGAACATTATGAAACTATGAAGGTCATTAGAAAGGGCAATGGCAACCATATTGGTCACACCAAATGGGTACCACTTGAATATTTCAGACGTCCATGTGCATTTTGCTTCCTGTTCACTGGGAGTCGTACTAAATTTATAAGAAAACAAAGAACTGCTTGCGTGCTTTGAAACGCCAATGATAATCTAGCAGTTATGGACACGAAACAAAAGAAGGTTAGATATACTACATATGACCTTCTGACGAAGGAGATGTCTATTCATAATTCCTCTTTTGGGTATGAACAGATCAAGCAACGATAAAATCGTGTTGTACCCAACGCCTAATGTGACTCACGACGGGCATTTATGGGTTTGGGGCATACCACAAATTTATTTACCTCAACAGCGAAAAGAAGTTCCGAGCACAGAGACGTGCGCAGTTCGTTCCCGTCAATGTACATGTTAGATTTATGAACGTCAATCTAATTTGATTGTCTCAAGTTCCTGCACTAATTCCAGATGTTGAAAAGTTTCCGGTTCTTTGTTGAAACGCTCAAGAAGCTTAAGTTTTCTCTCATTTGGCTGGGCGTAGTAGAGTATCACTTGATTGACTAAACATTGAGCTTCAATGGCATTCTGAAACAAGAAATGAGAGAGTGTAATGCCATTATCGTGAAATAGGTGAAATAAAAGCTATACCAAGATATTCTTATCGTAGTCTCCACGGAACAATACGATGTTTTTCTCGTTTGATAAATCGGGAAAGAACACCAGTGCCAAGCATTCGGGTGCGTTTTCACCGTAAGTCTGCTACGAAAAGTCCGTTTCCTCAGAAACCGAAAATTGGAAAAGTGAAATAAAGGCTTAAAATGATCGCACCTGAAAATTTATTAATGAAGTAAAATGAGCCTCATTTCCTGCAAACTGGCATAGCAGGAATTCATATCCCTCATCTCTTGGTAGAGGAAAAAGAAACTGTGGGGTTAATTGGAATTTCAATAAGTTAAAACAGTTTTTGAAAAACTTTATCATACTGACTGTAGAATATTGCATTGCTCGTGAGTGAAGTTCATCATAAATTGTTTTGGTGAGCACTCCTGATACTGTAATTTTGTTTTTGAAGTATTCATGCCATATCTATTGTAAATGATGAAATGGGAGGTGAGCACATTACTAAAACATATAGGATATAAAGAATATAATACTTGCTTAATTTCTTCAAAATCTTTATCTTCCAAGAGCTCAGTCTTCATTATTTCACTCAAAAGTTTGACTTTACTTTGCATGAATCTGGCTTTTGAATTTTGACCTTCTGGTTGCTTAGCAGAGGGAGCAGCAGTAGAGAACTTCGAGCTATAATCACTTGGGGGCAATTTAGAAGAAACAGCTTTTGAACTTGTAGTTAATTGCTCTAGTTTTTCTGCCAACTTCTGCGGATCATTCCTTTAGAAAAACACGTTAATTAGAATAATGATTGAGCAAAATGATAAAAGAAGTAAAACGTGTTACTGTTGTAGAGTTGTTATTTTTGACGCATATTTTTCGTAAAAGGGGTTTTTTGACAAAGTTTCATCGACGCTAGCAGACTTGTTATTCATTATTATACGTGCTGTTGTGAAATATGATGAAGCTAGCCAACGAGGATACAAACAAATATTTTGGCGAATTGTCCTAATCAAGGGCAGCGCCATTCCTGAATTTGTCTTCTGCTTGAGCATTGTTGGTTGGCTCGATCCTGCTAGCACAGATGACAAATGTCTTAGCAATCTTAAATTAGATGCTAAAAAAAGTATCAAAAAAAATTTAACTTCGAATTTTCAGCGTCGAAATAAATAAAAAAAGGATTTTAAAAATATATATTTGACACAATGCTATCGGCAATTCGGCAATTCGGCATCAAAGTTTTTGGTTCTTGTTGCTTGTAAATTTGGTCTGGCAGACGATACATTTCTCGAACGAGAAGTTAAAATCGGAAATAACAGTTCACATTTTAATATCTAGTTTCGGTATTCTTAACCATGCAGGCTTTGATGAATTACAAGTATTACGATTCTCCTGAAGGAAAAGATGGTTTCCAAAAGATGTTCTACATGTCCAAACACGCTGCCTATTTCGGTAAGTAAAACAAGATACCCAATTGCAGTCTTCAGGTGTTTGGTGGGTTGTGCATTTACAAGAGATTGCTTTTTTACTTAAGGTTTGGGTATCGCTGCAACGGATGTTCTCTTGTTATCCCATCCCAAGGGATATGTTCAAACAGCTGGAAGGTTTGTCCATTATATGGGACCAATTACAGCAATGGCTGCAGCATTTGCAGCAACAACTTGTATAGCCACATCACTTCGTGGGAAGGATGATCGCTTGAACTATGTAATAGGTGCTGCAAGTTCAGCTGCTATCTATGGAACTTGGAAGAATAGCCTATCTGGTGGTTTGCATGCCTTTCTTCTTTTTGGTGTCGCTGCTTATATGAAGAAAAAATCTGTGGAAGAGGGATGGGAGTTTTTCCCCACAGCTAAAAAGCAAAAGAATTTCTTAAATTCCCTTGAGTATGATTTTTCTTCATTGAAGGATAAATATAAATAAGCTGCAAGTGAACTTGAATGTGATGTAAAGGATATATAGAAAAATAAAGTGTCGGTTAGAGAAGGTGTTATGTCCATAAAACAAATATCATTTCAATTTTCTTTTACTATTTACAATACATATACCACATTGGCATTACACAACATACTGTACGTGAGTGATTACCGTTTCGCAGAACTCCAAAGAAAGAAATTACACTGCGCGTTGAGATCACTGCTGTGTCCAGCTGCCCGGGGACAAGCCCAGAATTGCCGATTCATATTTGGACCCTTCTTCTTAACTGTTCGCAAGACGCACGCCTCCTTATGTCCACTACAAACAGGCGGAGGAGCGGGTCCTAATATTACATTTTAAAAAATATGTTATTAGCTTGTAAACTTTTTCAAATAAAAAAGAGGATAAATATTACCCTTTAACAGATTTTTCCACAATCCTACAGAAGAACTGGTGGCAGTAGATAAAGACTTATTGCAATCGAAGCTATTCGTTGACTCTTTATACGCAAATCCAATGTTATTTTAATGGTTCTTTAACAAATAAATCGTTATCACCTGTTGTGCTGGAAACAAATTGTAGAGAAGAAACATTTTCGTGACTGGTCACTGACGTCGAAGCAAAGAAATTCAATAAACTGCTTTGTTGTTTAGTAGTTTTCTGCGATAGTCGCGTCTTCTTGGGCTCTGAAACGTCAGGTTTGCTTTGCAACTCATCTGCTGATCCAACTGCAAGACTCCGTTTGCAGATAAATTCTGACATTTTTAGCTGCTTGCCTGAGAATTCCTTGAAATTTTTGGTGCATAAGGCAGGAAGTCGAGTGGATGAAATAAAATTCAGTGCTATAGATGCTTTAACGGGGCAATGATCACTTCCATAAACTTCACTCATGATAATACATTCTCGTAATGACTGGCTTAATTTTGAACTAAGCATTATGTAGTCTATCCGGGTTCCATAGTTATTCACTCGTGCGTTCAGCTTCGTGTTCCAGCAAGTAAAAGCCTTTTCTTTAGTCGGATAAAGATAGCGAAAAGAGTCAATGAATTTTCCACCTCCCTCAACTAAGAAACCATCTAACCATATTCTATTCATCGGGGGGTGAATATTAACTGATTAAAAAAACGTAAGTTAGTTATTATAACATGTCGCTATACCGACTAGGTGACTTCGAAAAGCTGGTAACATCATCGGGCTCGCAGTGGTCAATCAGACGATGTGAAACGTTAATATCACCGAGGACGATGACGTGATACCCTTGACTAAGTAGATCATCGCAACGGAGACTTAATGCTCGATAAAACTCGAGCTTATAAGCTAAACGTTCATCATTGTCACCAGCATGAGGGCAATACACATTTATTACAATGAGGGATGCTACAGTTTCTTCTTCCTGGGAATAAAAAAGAAACACAAATAATAAATCCCATTAATAATAATAATAACAATAAATAAAAAAAAAATACATTTCTTACCTTAAACCTGTGGAGTGTCATGACACACCGTCCTTCAGAATCTAGTGCCTTGAGCCCTTCATCAGTGAATGAGCCATGAACACTGTCATAAAAATCTATCTTGGCCTCATGAGAACTGAGGGTTCCAGCAAGTCCTTCTTCTGCTTGAAAGGGCATGCAAGAATTTTTGCAATAGGTAGCAACACCTAGACCACAAGAAGATTGATATTTTGCAGTGATACTGTTTTTTTTACTTTTACATATGATGTAATAAGAAAATAGCTTATACCTGAATAACCAGATTTTTTTCGGGAGAAACTGTAGTAAGAGGAATACCCTTCAACAAGAGCTGTAGCTTCATCGAGCATATCTCCTGGAAGCAGAAAAATTTGTTAGGTATAATTGATTAAGTTTAAAGTATATTTTAAGTTGTTGTAAAACCTACTAGTAATCTTAGTCTCTTGCAGGCAGACAATCTGCAAAATATGTAAATATTTAATGACATGTAGTAGGTAAAAATATGCTCCTATAACCTATTGCAGCCAAACAATGCTATATTATTACATCTGCCTCCATAGAATCGAGAACATCTTTCAATTTCTGCTGACCCGAACGAATTCCATTAATATTCCATGTCACTATATTGAACATCTTGCACTATCAAAGCAGTTTCAAAGCCCTTTCAATTTTCAAACTGTGCCATTACAAGCAAAATAGCTCAGCTGTCGGAAAACTTGAAAATGATTACCAGAATACCGCCAGGTGGCCAACATTCAATTTAATTCTTGAAGAAATCCGAATTTTCCAAATACACAATTTTACCGTTTACAAATTAAAACTCTAGTCTGCTCTAGTAATGCAACACGTTTACTATTATTAAGTACTACCTTCGTTAGGTAAGTTTTAGTTCTTCTGAGTTCTTTATGCCTCAATGTCTTTCAGGGAACTCATCGTACGAACACATGTAACGAAGGTCATATTCTTTATTCATCCCCTCCTCTTTTCTCCTTTCTCTATCTTTAGTAAGTTTCTCGCCTCCCCGGAATTAGATTTACGTTTTGTTGATTAACGACTGTGCGAATAACTATACTGTCAAAAATAACGAAAGCTCTAGATTGCTGAGTATCATTACTTTGAAAGTATCTAGAAACAGTAAGAATGAGAGAACTTCTTGGGGTTTTCCCCAGAAACAAAGGAGAAAACTGGATAAGGCATCACAACCAACAGACACAAAATGTGGACAAATCCGTGGATGAAACTATTGAAAGCATAGTGGCAAATGCCACGCACGTCAGAAAACTCCAGGAGCTAAACAAGAAAAAGGAACAAAAAAAGGCAAAGGTTGAATTCAATCACCACGCTACATTCCCTTATTCTAACTGTACCAAGGTACCATAAACAACTGTTTTCGTTGCGTTTTTTTTTTTTGCCACCCAGTCGCCATTTTTGTCATCATTCTTTTCGATTTTAAGACCAAACAGCAGGATGCAAAGAAATCCTTTCAGCTGCAAAACTTCAACCTAGCCCCATCCTTCGTTATTAGGGTATCTAGTACATAGAAACCTAACTAAATAGTGTAAAATATTGTAATTGCTTATTGTCACCATGGCATTTGGAAAGAAACGGAAGCTCGATGATGGCGTTGGTCGTATTATTCCTGATGTGCTTTTGCCTGGTATGGAACGATGTGGGCAAGACTCTTGGAAACATTTGAATCCTATTGACAAAGCGTCAAACATGTTTCCTCCTAAAAAATGCGCCAAAAACATTACCGTAAGGATAACATTAACTGATTGACAGCCTTTGACTTTTTGAAACAGGTTTTTAAATTTGCTTTCACAGCAGTCGAAGGTAAGCCCAATTCCTGACTTCATCGCCAAGGATTTTCCACTGAATTTTGCCGATGAACTAACTCCCCTGATGGTCGTCAAACCGAAAACAATTGGATCAGAACCAGTCAGCATTGCAAAAACGTTCCATTACCAGACCAAACCCAATGACTGCGAGGCGTTCTTGCTGGATGCCGACGTCGAAGAACCGGTAAAAAACTCTGTGTTTTGGCTCTATCGTAGCTTCCCACACATTTCGTAAACTGCTTACTATGTCTCGCTTGACATTTGAAAAGCAAAATTTGCGTATACATCCATTTTTCATTCTAATAATTTCAGTTTCATTTTGCCACGTAATACAAAGTTGGGAAAAAAAGGTTTTGTTTGGACATTTTGACAAAAAACTTCCTCTGCCTTCCCGTTTTCGTTTACAAGCCAAAGTCAACAAGATATCGAGAGTTCAATGCTCTCAGAAGGTATGCACAACGATCCCAGACTCGACGCGTTCGTAATATCGTCCAGAAATATAACTTTCAAGTGAATAGTAACATACACATACAACAACAACACAAATAATAATTAATCCAGTGAACACATTTGTGTTTGATTTCAGTATGCCAAATTTCAATTTAAAACATAATGTTTTTCCTGTTTTTGTTTATCAGCGTGAAAAAGCTTGCAGAATTTCGTTTCATTATTATTGATTACATCAACATTAACATCAGCCTTCTTAGCTCAGTGGTAGAGCGCTGGTCTCGTAATAATAGCAAAGTTAAAATGAAGCAAACCAGATGTCGAGAGTTCAATCCTCTCAGAAGGCACAGCATAACATCAATCAGTTTCAACGCTAAAGATTCGGGAGGTTTTACATACCCTATGATACCGTATACTTCATGTATGATAAAGCGGAATTAACTTTGATGGTACCTAGGTACTTTGTGTCTCTGGGTCGTGGGATAGCTCTTTTTTCATGGGATAGCAATGGAATTCAATCTTGACATAACATGTTCTCCTTTTATTTTTATTTATTTATTTTTTGTTCATTTCACGTGGTCATTAGTAGTGGCGTGACTGGCAGCGATTGTATCATCTTCGGGCTGTTTGGCAACCGCCCGTCATAAAAGCAGCGCCTTTTGTTTATTGTTATTCAGAGTTTTTATGGAGCAACGGAAGAGCCCATTCGAGGGCAAAGAAAACTTAGGTGAAATTACAACATCAACTAATATACAGGGAATTATTTTAAGCACGCTTCTAATCTGTGAGATGTTTCGAGATAGTCGGGAAAACTACAAAATGAAATGTATTTCACTAAACGAGACAAGTAAAATAAAATTTTAAAAATCAATCATCTACCATTTGCATTTTGTCTTCTTATTTTATATTTTGTCGTTGTGTTGCAGAGACACGGTTCATCCTAAAGAAGGTGATTGCATCTCTACCCATCTGCTGAAAAGCTCTTTTCCTTTTTTTTCATGCCAAATTCCCCCCTTTGTTTTGGGGTTTGCGAAGATTTAACTCCTTGATTTTTCTATTTTATGTTTGGCTTTCGTTGCTTTTATACTCCACGGCTTTGCTTATAAGATTTATTGTTCACGCTGCAGTTCATGGGGAACAGGTTGGAAGACGATCGCCAACAGGTTTTTTTTTTCTTTTATTTCCTTTTACCACTTGAGTTTTTGTCTTTGTGCCTTCCGAATGTCCTCAGTCGCTCGTGGACTGTTGACCATCAAGCTGTTCAATTGACAATCCTGTCATTAACCTAATTAATAACCTTGTGTTTACTTTATTTTTCCTTCTTTTTTGATCGAATCTTGGATTTCAATGACAAATTTAATTCTAAAAATGCGTTTATTGATCCAACTTTTCGTGCTTCTGTTTGCCAGCGTGAACAACGGCCACAGACTTGGTTCTTCGATGAAGCCCATTCATTACGATCTGTTATTGTTGCCCATCATCAGCGGAGGTAGTCCTCGCTTGTGCGGCCATGTTTTAGTTGATCTGGAACCGACCACGACTACAAATGTGGTGACGTTCCACGGAGTCGAAATTAGCATTCTCGATGTAAGCGTTGAACAGGTGCTTGATACGGAAAAGAAGATCAGCAGCGATCGCTCTGTTCAGTTAGAGGATCTTTGCTTCTCCGGCCTTTTTGAGATAGTCAACGAAGCTCACACGGTCATCCACGAGGACGTGGAAAGGCAACAGATCAGCGTTATTCTCAAACAGACTTTGATCAAGGGTCATAGATATCGCGTCGGTTTATTTTATGTGGCCAAAGTCCGAGACGACAATAGAGGATTTTTCAGAGCCAACTACAAGAATGATAACACATCATGCTGCCATGAAGGGTACATCGTTTTCTCGTTTGGTTATCTCCATTTTACATTTTCCCCCGCAGTTGTCTAACCAAATAGAATATCCATATTTGTTTTTGTCCCAATTTGATTTTAACTGAAATGTTTATTCAGCTGGTTCGGGGGGACGCAAATGGAAGCGACCAATGCCCGTAGAGTTCTGCCCTGCCTAGACGAGCCAGGTTTTAAAACAACGTTTGATGTCACCATTGGTCACAATCGTGTCATGTCGGCTTTGTCTAATATGCCCGAGATAGCCACACGTCCCATGTAAGTGTCAAACAATCAAAACATGTCGAAGAAAACTTTTTATGCCAAAACCACCGGGGGTTTTCTTGTCATTTGACCGCAGCACGTAAACAGTGTCCCCCTTAACGGTACAAGGAAACTGATGCCAACATCTTCTCGTTTTTTTTTTTTTTTTTACGAATTTTGCCATAAGGAAAAACACGCGGGAATGGATGTGGACGATCTTTAGCCGATCGCCACCGATGCCCACCTATTTATTAGCCATGTTCGTGACGGACTACGACAAGGTGGAGAGGATTTACAAAGTCTGTAACCGAACCATCCGAATGCGCTTTTGGGGCCGACGAGATCAATTGCGCCATCTTGAACAATCCATGGCTGTTGTACCCGACATGTTGAACTACATGGAAACGTACGTGCATCAACCGTTTTCTTTACCGAAAATCGATTTCATCAGCGCTCCGCTTGAGCTTGATTTTGAAGCCATGGAAAATTGGGGACTCGTTCTATTCCGGTAGGGTATTTAATGAACGCGATGCAAAATGCAAACGTCTAACTGTCTTGTATACCGTTGACTGGTTTGTTCAGGGAAAACAGGCTGAATTTCAACGAGGAGACTGGTAGCGAAGATGAACGATTTCAAGTCGTTCAAACCATGGCCCATGAATTAGCGCATCAATTCTTCGGCAATTTAGTGACGTCGGACTGGTGGAGCGACATCTGGTTCAACGAAGGATTCTGCGGCGTCTTTGAAAACGATTTGGTGCAACACGTACGTTCACGTTCATTACAATCTTTGCATGGGCTGATGTGTACGTACACTATTTTCTAACTCAATGGGCGCTGATTAGGCCCTGCCAAATCTCGTTTTTCGTGCTGAAATGTCAAAGTTCTCTTCCATTCGAACTGCCATGAAAATCGAAGAGCACGTGCATGCCGCATCCGTCATTCGGGCAGTGGAGACTGCCGACGATGCCGAGAAAATTTTTGATTCCATCACCTATAGCAAAGGTATACATATTAAATTGACGTATGCTGTAAAACAGCGGTAAGAGCTTGATGTCTTATAGGCAGCGGTCTTTTGCTGATGCTGCGCAACTCTGTCGGACCGCAGAACTTTAGGAATGCGGTCGTTACTTATATGGAGCGATAGTCAGTAACTGTAAATGTCCTGCTTCATCATCGCCTCTCAGCCTGATTTCGATTTTCAATTCTCAAGTCAATTCCAGAATGCCAACAGCCAAAGATTTATGGACATTTTGGACGAAGAAATTCACAAGAATCACGATATTGGGCGGGGCATGAATGTCACGAAGATTATGCATTCGTGGACCAGCCAGCAATCCTATCCTATCGTACGCTGCATTCGAACTGGAAACGGACGCGTCAGATTATCTCAGACTCCGCATCCAGTCCGTAACAACATCACGTCCGACGAGACTACCAACCAGTTGTGGTGGATTCCCATCTCCATGACGGACGGCAATCAGCCAGATTTCACTCAACAAGGAACCTATCCAAGAGTGTGGCTCACGCCAGAACGACCGTCATTAGAAATTCCTTATTTTCCAACGGATTCGGGACATGATTCCACGAATGATGAGGACGATAACTGGATCCTCATCAACGGTGAATTTTCTGGCTACGTCCGCGTCTTGTACGACGATTACAATTGGCGTCTGATTTCACGTCAGCTGGTGGTCAATCACACGGTTATCCCGCAAGTGACTCGAGCCCAGTTGATTGACGACGCTTTCACGCTGGCCCTGGGCGAGTATTTAGAATATAAAGTGGTTCTGGAACTCATCGAATATTTGACATCAGTCAGCGACGAGTTTGTCCGTGCCACAACCCAGTTTCATTTGAAATGGATGAGGGAACGAGCGAAGCAAAATGAATCTTTGCTTACACTTTTCGAGGTGAGTGAACTGTCAGATTTGATTGGATTAAAAATGATTCTTTTTCTTTATTGAAAGGAATACACGGGCAGATTGAAATTCGAAAGGATGGACGATGAACATCCGAACGAATACAACAATTTAGTTCGAACTGACGGCTTCGAAGGAGAAGGCTGTTTCAGTTGGAGTGACGGTGTCTGCGTGGATCAAATCCTGGGAATGTTCCGTGCGGAAATGAACGGCACCATCACTGCAGCAAACAAAAAGTATGACTTTACAAAACTCTGTTAATATTCACAGACCTACTATAAATATAACATCTTGTAAAAAAGGGCAATGATGGAACACTTGGAGCGGAACTGGTGCGTTGTCATGCGGCACGGCGGAAACGACGAATGGAAATGGGCCTGGCGGATGAGCATGAACGACATGATGGCTTCCCAACGGGCGAAAATCTTATCGGCCATGACTTGCAGCCAAGATCGTAACCGGTTGAAGCAGCTCCTCTCGCGCGTTTTCCATCCAACCATCGAGCAATCTCCTCGCGACACGTTTACGATGATTGAGAAAATGGCAGATAATTCGATAGGACGTCCAATGGTGTTGAACTTTATCAAAACCAATTGGGACAGACTAGGACGGCAGTAAGAGCCAATTATCAATTTGCAAATGAATTCTCTTTAAGAATTTCTTTTCTTGTATAATCAAAAGTTTTAGGAGATCTGGCGATACGTTGAAGCTTCTGGCCTCGGCTTCGAAATTTCTTAGCACAAACGAGGAGCTGGATGAGGTAGACCTGTTTTGCCCTCAGCTCGGATGAACGTCATCAATAATAAACCCGTTCTTTGTTCTTTGTGATTTTTTATTTACATATGTAGATGTCTCAATTCTTAAACGACCTGGAAAAGAAAGACACAAAGTTGGACCGTTCCATTACCGCGGGCATTCTGAACGGCATTCGTGCAAACATTCGCTGGACTGAGAAACATTCGGATAAGGTTTACTCGGTTTTGGAAGCTCGGCGAACTGAGGGACGCACAAAGGCATCCATTTTCAAGGCGTGACCCTTCCGCAGAATCGCCCTTTTACATTGAATGTCCCGCGTGAGTATGTCGTGCAGTAAAGAAATAGAGATCTATTTATGGTCGTCGTTTATCTTAATTTATGCATCCTGCCAAAAGACGTCAGAGATTTTAATCGATGACTTCAAATAAAAAGCTCTCATGGGTCACCGTTGTTTTCTATGAATTTTGTTTTTAATGGAATGGTCATCTTCATAAAAATAACATCGGAGCTAGATACATTTTCTTTGTGTCTGCTAATACCATGTGGAAATCAGCGGAAATGAAATGGACATTCCATAATCCAGCATTTTAAATCAAGGAATTTGAAAATTTCCTTTCTGAACTAAACATGTCGAGCTTGTACAACCAGATACAAGATATTGAGTCACAATTTTGTCATACAACTCAATTCCCTCTGTTCAAAAACACGTTTGAAAATTAACAAAGAATTGCATCGAGGAGTTGAAAAACGTGGCAGACATGCGAGCTACGGGCTTCCCGTAGGTTGATTGACGAAAAACCAGTTTGATTTCGGCGTCCATTACAGCCACAAGTCAAACCGCTTATGGACATTTTTTTAGATTAAAGTGGTAAATTGTGGACTACCTTGCATATGCATTTTTGCCCCATGTTCTGCGGAATTGTTTTTTCGTGGCAGGAACACATTGAAAAAATTACGTGGATTATTTACCGTTGACTTTTCATGCAACTATTACATATACAACATACGTTTAACAAGACGCCGTCAGCCATGACACCTGCACCAAATGGGTTGGGGCTAAAGGGCTAGCATAACCCCGAAGACCGAGGAAACTCTGTACACCAGAGGGCTACCCCTCAGTACCGCCTAACTATCAATCAATCAATCAGTTTAACAATTGAGATGAAAACGGATAGAGGCTATTCACAGCAATGGTACCGTCGTGGGGGCTTGATTCATGAGATGATGAATTTTTATCAGGTAAAGTGTATTTCTGTCTGTATCTGGCACATTTGCCATAAATCCTAAAACAATCCCATGTTCAGCAGATGCACAAGGTAGCAATTGATCTATCGATCCTCCTGTTCACTTAATAATTCACTTTTCGCGTCAACTGAGCCTTGAATTAGAGATCACAATGGGCCGTAAATATACTGAGACATCCATCGACCACTGGAGGCTGGAATTGAAGCCTTTACGAAGATCACGACGTGCTTCTCTATTTCAGTTCATCCGCAGTCGTGTCTCGACAGTCAGGTCAGCAAGTTGCTGCATCGCAATAAAACCTTACACTTAGAGGTTATTGTCTTTATCTTGCATAATCCACAGTCATTGAGAAACATAAGGATGCATAAGAAGAGTGAGATCAATTGTTATGTATACCATTAAAACTTTACGACAACATTACGTTTTATTACGTCGATCGTGTGTAGACAACATGACGACTGGAGCCTCTATCTACCCAGACGAAATGGATAAAGGCGCCACATCAAATCACATGGGCATCGGTCGCATGTTGATTATGTGGCGACGCTCAGTTTACAAAGTCGTTTATCAAGAACTTATCGTCTTTCTTCTTCTTTTCGGTATTCTCAGTGTCGTCTACAGATCCGTTCTCAACGACGTTCAAAAAAAGTTAAACTCGTTTTCTTTCTCCCTTAATAATTCAAGGAATAATGAATTGAAATATTGGGTTCAAAGTTTCGTTTTCTAATATCGTCTATTCGTCATTTGGCAGATACTTTGAGCAATCGAAAGTGTTTTTCCAGTCGTACATCGATCACTTGTCAGTTCCGTTTCTTCTCGGATTCTACGTCACAACCGTAGCCGGTCGATGGTGGCAGCAATATCTTACCATTCCATGGCCAGACAGGTGAATTTAATGGACGCACCCATAACAACTATAACAACCATCAATATTTAAACGTATAGCAAATCTAATAACCAAATGTTACGTGGCAGATTGATGCTGGCTATTCAGATTTACATCACCGGCGATCAGGAACTAATTCGAGAACTGAGGCAAGGACTCGTTCGTCGTTCACTTTTGATGTTGGTGCTCTTGCTACGTTCGATATCACCAGCCGTGCGTCGCCGCTACCCAACTCTTAAGAGTCTCGTCCTAGATGGTAAGTCATTGATACGTGTGTGGTATACGTAAGTTTTTTTAATGTTTTCAATGGCCAAAGGTGTTATGACTCGAAAAGAGAAGCAGTCTTTCGAATCGATTGTTCCAGTTGTCAATTTGTTTTGGGTACCTGCTACTTGGTTTGCGACAGCACTCCAGGACGCTGTCAGCGATGGAATGCTGACCAACGAATACGGCACAAAACTCATCATGGAGGTTTGTAACATATCCTGTCTTACTGGGAATTGAATGTTGTAAGACATTTAATACTGTAGACCTATACGTTCTGACATTAGACGTTTTTTCGTGTTAATATTTACTCATAATCGTGAAATCTAATGGATTTGATTTTTCATTAAAACAAAAGGAATTTTTAGAATTTCGTGCCAACTGCGGTGCCCTTTGGAGCTACAACTGGGTTAGCATTCCAATGATCTACACTCAAGTAATTCAAACTAGTTTACGAAGCATTGTCAATTATAATTTCCCGCTTATTCAAAATTGATACACATGAATACTATTGATAAAGGTGTGCACGTTATCCACGTATTCCTATTTCATTGCCTGTCTCGTAGCCCGTCAATATACGGGTCCTAGTCATCAATCGCTCCAGGATATCGACATTGTCCTGCCTATCGGTACAGTCATGGAACTCGTTTGCTACGTCGGACTGCTCAAAGTGGCCGAACAAATAAAAAATCCTTTCGGCGATTCCGACGAAGATTTTGACCTCAACTTTCTCATCACCCGACATCTTCGAGTTGTTTATTTACTTTGTTCTTTCTTTAATATCCACCATTCTTTCATTTTCGTTAAATGATGAATTCTAGACAGTTCATCTAGGACTGGATGACTTGGACGTGAATTGCCCGCCTTTGACGGACGCTAGTTCAGGACAAGCGGCTTCCAATGAAGCGGGTGATAGTTTACAGCTGATGCCGGGCCAGTTGCTGCAGAATGAACGACACGCGTCGGAACTTATCAAGTACTGATAATCCTACTAGACTACACAAGGGCCATAAATGAGATCTACCCTCATAGATGCACAAAAATTCTACAGACATTGGCTTGAACAGTTTGCAGCCAGATCAATTTCAGTCTATTACAAAGTTAACTAAACAAAACTGTAGCAAACGATTCAAATTGATTAAAAGTGATCTAATATGTACAGTTTCTACACAGAGATTTACACACAAAAAAAAAATCGTGTGCAGAAAATGAAAGTGTTGATTATGACGATTTGCTGTTCAGAAACTTGCTGTTGTACCAAGCGATCTCATAGCCCCGTGGGCCTGACAAACCGAGCAGCTTGAACGTGCCGCTGTACCAAGGATTAAGCTTCGAATCGAAACGGACCATGCCCTCTTCCTCCAGTGAGCGGATGATGCGGACACGATCACGCATCTGCTCTGGAGAATCCTTGATAGGCAAATGAATCTCTACGGCCAGCTGACGAATTTTGTCCAGCATTCCCGATTTGATTATCTGAGGAATGACTGCCCACTCATCTAACTCGATGTCCATCTTTAGGTAGTCGATGATCCGTTCACCATGTCGCTTCTTCAGCATATCGTAGATGGAAGTGAGTGAGCGGAGTCGCCATCCTTTTTTGTTGGTCGTGTCTTGGCTATGGAGACCGAGTTTGAAGAAATGAATGGCTGGACTGCGGTCGTGATCTTCCGCTTTCATTGAAGGGTCAAAAGCGTAGACTTGACAGCCATAGCGTTCCATGTTATCGTCGAAAGACCATTCATTATTGATACCGAAAGAGTAAACCAGACATTCACCAGGAGGAGGCGCCACTTGCACTGGATTGAGACAGACTGCTTTCTGGCCATCCAGCCCCGATGGTTTGCGTTTCATGTGTCCACCGAAATCATGTGCGAGACGACAGGACGTTCGATTGGGCCACAGGAAATAGCTCATCATGTCCTCCGCTGACATTTCTTCAGCACTAACAATTCGCCAATCAAAGACGGGTGTCTGGCACGGTCGGCTGGCCGTCGTCCCAACAGTTTGAATGCCAACATACTGCAAACAGAAGAATGTCGTTGCAAAAAATAGCGAAACAAGCAAAACTAGTGCACTTTTTCTGTTTTTTATGGCTTCGAACGCCATTGTGATGACGCTCACAAATGCACGTTCAAAATGGCAACACACAACGGGAATCTATACTGGGAAGTCTGACGGAATACTGCTGTGATGACGCGTTCTCTTTGGTGTCAAACTACATACTAAACACAGCTGTTTTCATTTTCTTTTCCCCCCTTTTTTTTAGTTGAGTTTCTAGTGCATGAAAGCTTATCGGTGCCACACCAGACGAGTGGTATATTCTATTTGCGTATCGCTATTTCTTTTGGTTTCGAGATGCACGACAACGCCCACTTCCCCTCGCTCGCCATAATCAAACAGCCAGCGGTATAAAGCAAGTTTTAGGTCCATACGGCACACTTTAAATCTATGCATTTATTTTTTAATATACGCGTTAGAATTAGCTCATTTCTAGTCCATACTTCAATGACTTCCAATGACCCCTTAACAACAAATCTATAATTAGTTGTCAAGTGCCGTATGAATAATGTGACATAAAAAATAATGTTCATGGCTTTTGGCTCTATGATCAAGTTAATGAGTGTAAAAAAAAAACAGATGTTCTACATCATATTTAAGGAAACATTCAATTTTCCATGCAGTAATGCCAAAATGAATGAGTCCGCGCATCGTTTATTATCCGTCACACGGATGTAGGAGGAGTGAAAACAAGATCATCTTTTAAATTCAAAATAAAATATTTCCCTCAACTTATAGTAATTTCAAATCATTTGACAAATGTTTGTTAAAACATCAACTTTAATTAAAACCAATTACAAAAGGATTTAACTCGAAAATATTTTTCAAACTTGAAGTTAACGAGGAATTTGAAGGGCCGCTACTAGCCGTCAATGTGCTTCAAGAAATAAAGCCCAAACCGATATTCCCAATTAATCCAACAGAGTTTCGGAATCTTCCATATTCATTATCAATCCCCAATTGATCTTGAATATTCTTCATCGAACTCAATCAAATCTCAAACTTCCCAAACTTTAAAAATGGAATATTTTTCCAAGTACTTTGCTTTCCTCCACTGGATGATGTATCTCCTAGATCTTCTCCGCATCGTTACAAGAACAGAACCCAGAACGGAATCTACCGACACCGAGGCTGTTGACGTGTCCGAGGAGAACACGGAACCAACGCCGGTGGTAACCCAGAACGTTGACGCATCCCAACAAACGGACGACGCGTTTGAAACCCAGATTCAAAAGGCCCGCGAAGAAGAACTGATGAAACAGATTTATGATTTAAAAGACCAACTTCAAACGGCACACCGCATTAGCGGTGAATCGAGACGAAAGGCCGACAAACTCGCGTGGGATCTTGGCATCTTTGAATCAAAATACCATCTGGACATTGCGGAGCTAAGGAAGAAAAGGTCAGATGAAATCATGCGCAAGGAGATTGAAACCATGAAATTTCAAGACGAATACGACAATCGAATCGTTGACTTGGAACTGATCAACACCCAACAGATGCAACGTATTCTAGAATTGGAGATGGAACAAACTAGTCGTCGACAGCAGCGCGATCCTGTGTGTGACAAGCCATCTGGCGAGCTCAAAGCTTCTGTTACGAAAATTGAGAGCGTTCAGGAACATCTTTCTTCCATAGAAGTTGTCACAGAGCACGCAAAATGGACTATAAACCACGTCCTGGAACAGGTTAAGGTAGAAATCGCTTCTGCGGCTAGCGAGAGTTCACAACCCGACTATGAGAAGGAACGAATGATCGAAGACACACAAACCATCAAGTGCGAAATGGAAACAGTCAAGTTAGAACTGGAGGACGCGAAGCAACGACTGATCAAAGACACGCAAACCTTCAAGTGCGAAATGGAGTCTGTCAAGGTAGAACTCGAGGACGCGAAGGAGCGACTGATCAAAGAAACGCAAACCTTCAAGTGCGAAATGGAGTCTGTCAAGGTAGAACTCGAGGACGCGAAGGAGCGACTGATCAAAGACACTCAAACCATCAAGTGCGAAATGGAGTCTGTCAAGGTAGAACTCGTGAATGCGAAGGAAACCATTGCCGAGTTGGAACAAGGTCAGAACCGTTTGATCGCTGCTGAGTCGCAAATGAAGACGATCGCTGAAGGCAAAGACGCCCTTTTGGCTTTGAAAGACGCGGAATTGAAACAATTGCGAAAATCGGCCAAACAGGTTCAGCGTAAATCTGAAGTGAAGACCCGAGATGTTGGATGCGACACGGAGGACCTTCCTCAGCCCGTGAAGGCCAAAGGAATAGATGTTGGATGCTGCACGGACGATTTCCCTCAACTTGTGAAGCCTAAAAGTCGAGACGTTTCGTGCGACACTGATGATCTTCCATCACTTCCTGAGGCTGGAAAAAAAGACGTTGGATGTGGCATCGATGACCTTGCACCCCTTGCCGCTGCCAAAGAAATCCAAGGAGCGTCTGCCGATGAAGGGAAACAATCAGTCGATGAAAGTGAGAGACTTACAGAATTTCGGGAGGTTTCGTCTAGAAAGAAAAAGGCCGAACTTCAGGCTGAAGCAGCAGCTAAAAAGGAGGAACGTGCACCCGAAAAGGACAAGACTCCAGCGGAATTGGTATCGATTTACGAAACTGTGATGGACGCTATTTCTCCAACACAATTTCCTCCGCTGTCCGGCAAAAAGCCCCCACGTCAACCTGACGCTGATGTCAGACCTGCCCGACAACCTGCTGCTGATGTACAACCACCAGTTGTTTTCCAGTCAGCTGATTACAGATATAAACAAAAGCCAATCGAAGGTTACACAGTCAACCTGTCCGAAGGCCAAACATCGGTTCATCCGCCAGCTCGACCCCAAGCGAAGGCTGATGTCAGACCTGCACGACAACCTGCCGCTGATGTCAGACCTGCACGACAACCTGCTGCTGATGTACAACCACCAGTTGTTTTCCAGTCAGCTGATTACAGATATAAACAAAAGCCAATCGAAGGTTACACAGTCAACCTGTCCGAAGGCCAAACATCGGTTCATCCGCCAGCTCGACCCCAAGAGAAGGCTGCGCCAACTGCTGCGCCAACTGTCGCTCCTGAGAAGGAGAAGGCTGCCACAGCTAAACCAGCTGCCAGTTTCGCCATTGTTTCTGGAGAAATTCCCCAATTGCAAAGTGCGGATAAATTGGTACTCTTGGACATTCATGTCAGAAACTACGGTCGTATTGTGGGACGAGGAGGTGAAAATGTCAGGCGCCTGGAGGAGACTCACGGAGTCAAGATAACCTTAGTCCAAAAACAAAATGCTCTCCAATTTTACAACTTGAAAATATCAGGAGGGAGTCCCGCAAAACGTCGAGCTGCCGCACAAGAAGTTATCGAAGGTCTGCCGGTGACGATCGAGTGTTCTAACGTCGACTTAAGGCAACTCCGTCATCTAAAAATGCAAAGTTCCGAGACTGAATTCTTCGTCTCCGTCAGACGCCCGATGTCACGTGATGAGAAACTACAACTCTCAGGCCGAATAAACGACTGCCGAAAAGCTTTCGACCTTCTCGTTAACGGGAGAGATCCGCGGCCATCCCCCAAATAAATCCCGCATATCTCACATTTTTGACCCTCCACATGCAGTTAATGTATGACTTTCAAAAACAAAACAAATGTGTTCATTTTTTTTTTAACTACCCGTTTGAAGTGTAAATCTACCTGAGCTGATCGAATGGAATGGATGAAAAGTCGTTTAACGTTTGGGCTTGAAGCTTTGGGAGTATCTTGTTTCGATGTGATGATGGAAGCGTTCATGGATTTGCAGCTTTATGTATTCCATGAATGCCTAAATCATCACTGAGTTACGAGGTGACTCCTGGGCCGGGCTTTGGGAGTATCTTGTTTCGATGTGATGATGGAAGCGTTCATGGATTTGCAGCTTTATTTATTCCATGAAGGCCTAAATCATATCACTGAGTTACGAGGGGACTCCTGGGCTGGGCTTTGGGAGTATCTTGTTTCGATGTGATGATGGAAGCGTTCATGGATTTGCAGCTTTATGTATTCCATGAAGGCCTAAATCATATCACTGAGTTACGAGGGGACTCCTGGGCTGGGCTTTGGGAGTATCTTGTTTCGATGTGATGTTGGAAGCGTTCATGGATTTGCAGCTTTATGTATTCCATGAAGGCCTAAATCATATCACTGCGTTACGAGGTGACTCCTGGGCTGGGCTCTTACGTAAACGACATGACATCCACGACATTCGGTCAGTTTCAGTATGGATTTGTTCTTCAAACGGTAGTTGGGGTGACTCATTTGGATTTATTCTCTGACTTTTTCTTGTTTTATGAGATCAAAAAATAAAAATTTTCTTTGAACTAATTCAGATAGATGGCGGCAAAAGTCGTTTACGTGTTGAGGTTGAAGCTTGCGGAGTATCTTGTGTATTTATAACTGAATAGACAAGTTGACTCCTGGTTAAGCCTCCATGTGAACGTCTAATGTCCTTGATATTTGGTTAGTTTGGGGATGCTGAACAAAAACAAAAACTGTTGTCTGTTTTTATTATTATTACCATATTGATTCTCGGTGTTTTCTATTGCATTAATGGTGAAGAACATAGAGCACGTACAGGAAATTAGGGACAATCTGGCCGTCTCTCAATTCCCTGTGAGGAATATGGGGGAGGGGGGGTACGTGAGGATCTTTTCTAGTTGGCCATTGAATTGGCAGCTGAAGAACTGCCATCCACCTTAAAATCAGTTTGACTCTTACACAACACTAACGTTCAGTTTCAAACCGCTAGATGTCGCAAGCAGCTAGACACATCCAGTAAATCTTTACCTCCTTTGATTTTCAATAACAAATATACAAACCAAGTCTCTTACGCAATTATTGATTGAGAAAAGTCCTAAACGGAAGCTTTTCAATAGCTTTTCAATTTCAAGTTAGAATATAGAGATTGGAAATATTTTACATTGATCCACCATCACTTTGACTGTTAAAAATTATATTTCGTCCATGGCCGAATTGAAAACATTATCCCGGCCTTTTATAAAACATAAACGAATTCCTAGATGAGGAAGAAGCACATAGCTACTTAATGTGCAGGGGGAAATTTCATTACAGCTTTTAGACGGGCGCTGCACGTTGCAAATCTGGCGAGAAAAAAACAAATTCGAGAATTAAGAAGCATGGAAATCTGTGCTGTGCCCAGCTTTCTACGAGGAAATGAACCAATCGTATACCCACGATACGTTAAAAAAAAAAGAAACCGTAACAACTCGCCAGTGTTTATATTACAGCAGTCGCACTCTTTAATCCCATTTTTCTACGTCATATCCAAGTGGGTATTTATTTAGCCAAGCGGCTCGATACATTTAAAAAACTGTGCCACGGAGTCGAAAAGACTTGGAATTATTTAAACTGTTGGCTGTTACAGACGTGCTATAACGAAGTGACGTCATGTGCCAGACTGCGTCTATAATTCATTGATATGCGAACAGCGAAATGGCGATCAAATCTCCACACAAGGACAAGGCATTTGCACATCAATGAGGCCTTTTGATTTATATTTGCAGTGACTTGTTTCTGTTGCGAACACAACCAACTATACGTCGTATAGGGAAACAACTGTCTGTTAATTTCATGCGCGTAGAACTACATTCGTTCTCTATATTTACGAAGGCAAAAGGCCAATGGAAAATCAAACGAGGCAATAATATAAAAGATCGATTTAAATAAACAAATGAAAATAAATGCGTATCATATCAAAAGCCGGAACGATGTGTTACACAGAGACGCCGTACATATATATACATTTACCATGATAGATGCGTCATACAGCGCCATGCCGCTGGAGCGTGAGCCGTTTGGCCCAGCTGTCGTTCCAGCTTTTGTCCCCCTTTTTTTTTTATAAACATGGTTGCCATTTTGAGGTGAGTAGCCTAAGCGATCCTATTGATACTATACGCGTCAAAGCTCTTCATATTCTGTATGTACACTCGAAACTCATCAATCTATATATACACCTTTTTGTAATGTGATTTCAAACGTTTCCTTTGTGCAAGTCGAGGTGCAATCCATTTTTTTTTTGACAGACATAAACAGCAGCCAATTGGGAGCGCTTGTTAGCTGAATGAGGAGGGAATTTTCACGAGTCGATAGTGCCAGCAAAATAAACAGTTAGACAGCAATTTGAGCATTGACACACAATCCCAGCAGCACCTGTGTTTCTATCTATCGTTTTTTTTAATTTTTTTCAAATAAAATTTAAGACAATGTTCACATTTTTTTTTTCGGCTTTCTTTCTTTCTTTCTCCGCTTGTTATTTTCCTTCCTGGCCTGAACGTAAAATTTAGAACGGAAGAAAATTATATAGCTATATACACCTCCCCCTTCTTTTTTTTATCGGCATCATCACGGCTCTGATTGCCTAACGGTATGCACATAATGTACAACTGGTCACAACATCCTACTATACTTGTAATTTAACTAGAGGGATCTTCATTTAGTTTTAGTCACGCCTTCTCGACTCGCAACATATATATGAAATAGACATTTCCTTATGTTCTCACTATACCTGCCCTTATTTATGTTACATCGTATAATAGATCCGAATATATGGAATTAGCTTCCTGATTGGCTAAGACGGTTCTTGTTTAATAACTAGTCATTTTTTTTTTCTTTTCTCGAATTTTTTTTTATTTTGTGCGTGTGTTCATCTTATTCAGCTGTTATTATTCAATGTTAAAAAAAAAAAAAAGCCTTTTGGCGTAGGACTAAATGACATTTACCGCGCGGAATGGATGCCGCTATGTTAACGACCTTTGTTTCTTATGTGGGATAGAATAGGTGCATTTCCTGTTAAGAGCGAGCCCTAAGTGAGACCCCACCCTTATGAAATAAAAGTAGCCGGCCCATTTTTGCAACTCCCCCTCGTGAAAAAAAAAAGAAATCTATATTTATAAAATGGATGAGGACGAGCATAGTTCGGCACGAACACCGCCCGCATATGTAACCATTAGACCTATATGCTATATAAACTCTAGACAATAGTATAGTCTATATACAATAGAGTTTCACTTGCAAGTTCGCTCTAATGTCCCTTTCGGCATAGAACCGGAAGCGGCTCTCCTGTTACCGCCACCAGCAAATCGATGAGCTTGAAGAACTCCATAGTCTTTCCTTCTTATATATACGTGAAGTTACCCCTTTAACTCGTCCGGATTGTGAGCAAACGATTGCGTCCCTAACGGGGAAATGGACAGACCATTCTTAATGCGAACAGAACACTGGTATAAGGAAATTCGATGTTTGAAGGGGAGCAAAATAAGGAAAAAATGCATTTCAAAATGTCCTGGCAAATTGTATTGCATTATCATGTTGTATAGACGCAATTAAGCGGACGGAAAAGGAAGGACGTACACATTCAGTATATGAAAACACCACTCGACTAGATGAAAAACCAATGCCCTTGCACATCGTTTTTCAATAAATCCAATTACTAATATTCAAATCAAACATTAAAGAACACAAATAACTCATCAAAAGAATTTTTAATAACACACAACGTTAAAGCTAATCTTCCTCGCTGTCATCCGAATTGAGTAAAGTCTTTCCTGATTGTAGATCTGTCACCAGCTTCTGTTCGAATAGAACCGTGTTTAAAAAAAGAAAAAAAAATGTTAATCCCCATCAACTTGAATGAAGATGAAATAGAATTCTTTTAAAGCAGATAATTGCAATTAGCATTGGAGTGCATATAGTAGACGTACGCCAATGGTGCGACGCCTCTGGCGACGCCGGATCTTCCTGTACACCACGAGCCAAATGATGGTCATGATGACCAGCAGCAATGCGCACAAGCCGATAATTAGCGGAATTTTGGGCGTCTTGTCGTACTGCTCTCTCTGCGTGTCCAAAACATTCATCATCAGCTTCTTATTATAGTTTTTGTGTTATGTATAGACTATAGTAAAGAGTAACGAGCAAGTGCGTATCATGGGCGTGGTTATTGTATCTACATGTTTCTTTTGGAAAGAACCCAAACAACACTTGCCGTCCACTCCATCATCTGGTGGAGGTGAGCGATGGTCTCTCTGACGAATGTGACCGATGCGGTGGCGTTGGCAACAGCGCCCGCTTCCGGCATGGCGGAAGGGTGTCCAATGGTAGACGAGACAGTTCCGTTGTCACGTCCGTTTTCCGTCTGCAAGGAAGAAAGAATCCAATTTCAAACAAAAAAAGGGACAATGTGTTACACATTCATCAGAGCAGCAGCACGTGATGTAACTTACAGCAATGACATGTTGCCCTTGGCCGATGCTGGAGGAAGAATTAGTGGCGACCTCGTTCCAGAAATGAGGCATCCAATGCTTCCAGTGCCAGCTGGATTCGACCGGAACCGTCAGCAGGATGGGTAATCCGACACTGATGACCAATCCGGTGAGTACGAGCGCAGCGATGCACGTCCACATGGCTGCGTTTGACCTGCAACAGCGGCAACATCTCGTCGGCTTCTTAATTTGAACAGAACGACCCAAGCCACGCTTCACGTCTTTCTCCGTTTCGTCTAAACTCTGCAGCAGAGCTCTGTAACCGCTCGCCATTTGTTTTTGTTTTGTCGATTGCGATTTTTTTTTTTAAAGGCACAGGCTCACAAAGTGATGACCGATCAAGCCGAACGTTTCGTGAAAAACTGACGTTCTCTCTCTTTTTTTCTTTCCATGTTATACACACCGAAAATAACTGCTATCGTATAGACTGTCTGTTTTCTATAGCACTGTCGCGTCTGGCGCATCTGTTTGGCGCACTTTGTCCCCGTTTCCTTTTTTTTTTTGTTTGTTGTGGAGAGAGAGAGAGAGAGACCCCTCTTACGATGGGTGATGAATGTACAGGTGCAACGACGGCTGTTCATTTTGTTCGGTGTGGGTTTTCTCGCTTACTTGTTGCATCTACTTACAGCATTGAGACGTTATGACTCAAAGGGTTATTTGATGTTTACTTCTTTTTGAAAATCGAATTTGGGGGATGTATATAAGATGATGAATAAGACGAATTGCATTCTATTTAAAGTTGATATCTGCGGAATGATTTTCGATTTTGACGTCATCGGGCGTGAAAGCGGAACCCGCATGCATGGCCGGTCAACGAACTGTGTGTTTGAATGTTTTGGTAGAAACACATTCGTTTTTTATTATTACCCTCATGTTCTCTTGTTGTCTTTGACTGATTCCCTCATTCGAGTCTTGCTTATTCATACAATTTCTGCTTCTCATTTCCCCTATAGAGTTTAATGGTGATTATAGTCCTATGTTATATATACGTGGCCGTGAACTCTGTTGGACTTTCAATCATTTTCCTGCTTTTCTAATCGAATTTCATTTGGTATATGGGTTGACTGTAGCAAAACTATATAGTCTCATTAAACCTCGCGTCGAGATTTAATTTGCATACATCTGGAACGTGCAAAAATGAATGTGCGGTCGGCAATCATCGCTGAATTTCAGGACGGATAAACAGAGATATAACAGCACGTCCGGACTTGAGGCGTTCTCGCAGCTCAGGAGACGATGTTAACGCTAATGATCGTTCAAACTTGGAATCGAAATCATTTTAAAACTAAATGATTTAACTTTCCAAGTTTTCGCAATGGCCGAATAATACGCACGTCGTTACATCGTTCAGTCGGCCTCGATTTTTCTTTCTCTTTCCTCGGACGTATACATTTCTCGGTCTGCAGCATCGAGAAATTGAGGCGAAGAAAAATGTTTTAGAAATCAAGCCAAGTCGAACGAGCCGAACAACACACAAAAAAGAAACAACAATACATCGTGATTAGTCGTTCACTTTGTATCTTTTAAGGACGATCTATATAGAATACAATCTATACGTTCGCATCAGGCTATTAAAAACATCTTTAGTTGGCCGCAACTTCAGATTTCTTTGAGAACGGACCAGGGCTAAAAGAAAAAAAAAAAGCCGATCGAGCGTCAAGATGAGAATGGATAATGGGGCGAGTGTAACGCGGGAAAGACAATCGGGCACATCTCCATGTCTGCGTGCTGTGTATATTATGTGTATATATAGCTACAGAAAAAGAATATCAATAACAGAACGAAACTGTGCGCACCATTTTCCAAGCCCCGCTGTTGGTGGGCGGAATCTATATACATGTATGTTCCAGCAGCCGGTCCATTTACTCAATCAATCGTTACACGATTAACTTGGCTCTCTATGTACATACACAGCGCAGCACACTGATTCGTATCGTCTTTAGTCTATACGTATAATATATCTATATATATATCAAACGCTCCAGTTCTTTGTGAACCAAACGACTGCGGGGGGTTTCGTTTGCAATCAATCTCGGGTCAACCAAACAAAAGAAAAAACAAAGTTTGAGCTCACGTGGGCGGTTAGCGGGAAAATAAAAAGGGGTCGCAAGTGCTGCCGACAGTGTCGGGCAACGTCCGTTAGATGGGCTCCAGCGATGAGATTGGGGGCTGTGCCGCACAGGGACGAGCCTTCGGTCTTCCATATCTCTGCGTAATAATTCAGAGAAGCGAAACGAAGTTGTGTGTACATTGTATATATGTGTATACGAACTTGGTCTATTCACCGATGTATATATGATAGTTTGACATCAAACATCTTGCTTCGCACACGGTCGAGGTTGATTTCTGTTTTTTTGTTTCTTTCTTGTACACGTGCCTCTTAATTAATTGGTTAGCGTTCCAATCGATAAGTTGGCCATACTGGCGTTCCACTAATTCATTGAACAACACTTTCTAAAAAGGTGTAGCCTTCAATCCTTAAACCAAATGTTTGTTTTTCTTTCACTTTCTTGAAGGCGTTGGCCGAATTTCACGTAAACTGGACGACTGGCATCGTCAAATAAAGAACACCCAAATATGAGAATTTTGCGCAACTCTTCTGCTGTTGCCACTTTGAAATTGTTATCTTAAAAACCATACCGCGAAATGGAACGTCGAACGATTTCGCTGAACAACGGGGTTCTCCCATCTCAGCGGGGAATTCTTATTTTTAAAGATAAACGAGCGAAAATCGGTTTTGCGGATGCGCTTCAATCGTTTTCAAAAACGCTATCTCGCAATTATTGTCTTGGAAGGAAAGAAAAGATTTCTATATTCTCCTTTTCAAATATGGCTGACCTGGTATAGGCTATACACTGTTGGCAAGTGAGTACACCCGTGTCAAATCAACTGCTAACCTACACACGAAGATGGGCAACTCAGAAATTTAAAGAAAAGAGAAACTCATCTCTTTCTTCTAGAACGTGTTTTCTCTCTAATTCTTGGTATATATAGACATGTACATATACTAGTAATCATGCATAAAAACGTTTGCATACGTGGCTTTGATAGAATGACGTCGAGAAAGAGAGAGATATAATAAGGATACTTCAGAATCGATCTTCTCGTATAAAAAGCTTAATGTTGCCCTATTGATCCACTGGGATATTGACGTCGGAGAGCACGTCGCAGCTCATTCTGAAATTAGAAACTCTATAGCAAATCAAACCTCTACCCTTGGGCGCTTTTTCAAAATGCGGAGCTCCGTCAATTTTCACTTTCGCGAGATTGTTATAGCAAATACTGCGTCTAATAACTTTGCCCCTGTTGATGGCTACAGCACAGTTTGATTTTTTTCAATGAAGGACGGGCTTAAAACGTGTCAAAACATGGGTTTATCCCGAAAAGCCCAATTATACGTCAATAGATATCTAAACCGCAAATTTTTAAACCTTGGAATCCATTCAAAAACATGTAGATTCCGACGTCACGAAGTGGGTGGAGTTATCGAAACGCGTTCGGAATATTTTGATTCCGTAATTTATGCGCGGTGGTATACTATATAACTATAATCAAAAGAAGGCTGTATATATAGACTTTGCTGATTTTTGCGTAAACTTTGTGTTCCAGTTTCTTTTGATGTCTATATATGCCATCGAAAAAGAAAAAAAAAGGTCCATTAAGAACATTGGGATCGATGACGAAGCCTTCAAACAGCAGTTTAAGATGATTAGACAATAGCACTCATCGAGGTCGTAAAGCTGCTATATATAGCATTCCAAAAATGAACGTTAAGAAATAAAACGTATAACACGTTAGTGTCAAGACTATTTTCCCTTTTTAAGTACCGTTTTGCGTGGGCGGAGGCCCCGTTAAAGAGTCCACGAGAATCAGAGAAAAAAACAAGAAAAATACGGGTTAATAGTATCAAATAAATACAAAAGCCTTTAACTGTAATAAAGATAAATGCTTTCTTTTCTAATCCAAAAAGCATTTTTTTTTTTTTAAATAAATATTTTGGTGGGGTTCTTTCTAAATAACCAATGGGCCAGAACCGCTATATACGTTAAAAAAACAAAAACAAAAAAACTTGGTCTGTGTGTGTGTGCTCCATTCATATTTACCTGGTCGTTTTGACGGTCCGGTGGCTTTTAGTTGGCAACGCGAGGCTTTTGCCGCACGCATTCAATTTCCATCTAATTTTAAACATGTTAAAGAAAATCCCCATTTTTGAAACATGTCGTCCCTCGTTAAGTTACCGTTCCATTCTCACCGGTTCGCATTTCACAATGATTTGTAATTAGGCCCGGATTGTGCTATTCTTTGTGTTTTGTATAACACAGCGCAGCGATGGCTTGGCTTGAGTTTTCCTTCGCTTCGTTCTACACACACACACGCGCGTGAAATGAGCAGCAGATTACGACGGATCGGATTTCCATTGCGCTGCTAATTTGGAAACTTGCCACTTCTAGATTTCCGGCGTGCGATTATTAACTTTGACGGAGCGACGCGCCGAGTGGCGTCGTTTCATTTCGACGCGCAAACGTTGCACCGTGTTCGACTCAATTAAACTTCCATTTAACGCGAGGAAAACGATACCGTTAAACGATGTACCATGTACCGGCTTTGAAAAATAAATGGAGGAAAAAATTTAAAAAAAAAAAGGAAAACTGGTATATCCGGACACGCAATGACAAACAAGTGAAGATTGAAGTTAACAAAATAAGAAAAAACACTTCTTGCACAGTTCCGTATATAAGTTTTTTTACTTGTTGTAGGACTTTCTCTCTTGCTGCGTCCTATGTACTTACTATACACCCAGCATTGTGTGCGTGCGTGCGTGTGTGTGTGTAAATAATGTAGGTGCTGTATGACGACTTTCAACCCGTTCCAGCATCCCACATCACGATAGCGGAACATTCCGCAGTTATTGCGGAATCCAAAATAAAAAGCGAATGTGCGCTTGAAGAGAAACTTTCGATTTTTCTCGTGTTTTCAGTCTGTTGCACGGTTACATTAACCAAAGGTTTTCCTCCTTCTTCATGTCAATGTAAAAACCAATCAACTGAATTGGAAAAGAAGAAAAAGAACGTTCCTTTTCTCGTGCAGATCGTTTCAACAGCCGTTTGCCTGTGTGTCACAACTCTGTCGTCACTATCGCGCAGCTCACACACACACACACACACATGGCTAGGCAAAAAAAAAACGTCACGGTGTGTGTATGCGGTCGAGTTTCGGAGCCTATACAGCCCGGTGTGTACATACGTCCGCGCCTGCCTCTGGTGAAAAGCCAAGCGAGTCGATCAGTGTTACAGCCGACGGGCTGCGAGTAAGACATACGAAAACAGTGAGAGCTGATTCGTTTTTTAAAGCTCAGCACGTGCGCTCTTCTTTCTCAAAAATTGCGTGTTTTTGTTTTTAAATACTCAATCTAGCCAATAGGATTATTAAAATCGTGTGTTTGTGTGTGTGTGTGCGTCTTTTTTGTTTTGTTTTTCGATTGGATATTCTCCGCCATGGAGGCTCAGCTGTGCGACCGCCAGCATCAGCTCAATAATCACAAGAACAGCGACGTCGATATGGTTCATCAACAATTACTTAGGCGCGTCTTTCAAATGTGCGACGTTCAACGCAGAGGTCACATCTCCATTGATGATCTACTCGAACTCGGACAGTCCTATCTCGGACAGCATACTAAGGTTCATTTTTTTTTAATTTTTATTAAATTACTATTTCATTTTACATAAGGACATTTTCGTACATGGTAATGGGGCGGAAGTCATTTGGCCCATAGCTCCCGAGTTTCTTTCTCTTGTCTAATATAGCTCCAAGCGATTAAATTGTTTTTAAGTAAGGGATAGGATTTTATTTTCTTCTTGCGAAAATGGAAAAAAGAAAAGGATGAGATCAACATTTTTTTTTATGACCGTCAATGTCATGATGATGTGCACTCAAGGTTGTTTTTATTGCGGTTCCGGCCGCTGTATATAGTATGCTAGTATGTTTTAAGTGCTTTTCATACGTATACCATATAAAGCAACAAAAAAAAAAGAATTACAACTAATAATCATGAAATAATCAAAGCTCATATCCTATTTGGATAAATATATTTGTTGTAAATTGTTTGGGAAACAAAAAAAATAAGAAAAGGCCGGAAATTGTGGAAACGCCTTGTGGCGTTGCCTGTGCAAAAAAAAAAAAATATTCTATCCAAAATTTCAATGGAAAAAAATAATTTCGTTCATTGAATTAACGTACAGTACATGCCGTGCTGTCTCTATTGCCTTGCATTAGTATTATACGTGATCTGTCATCTGTAAAGGTGACGTGAGGTCGTCAAAGCTCCTCCTTTTCTTTTTCCAAATTTTTCCCGGTTATCATCATTATCATGAACTTCCCTTTTTTTTTGCCACCCAGTCTACCCCCCACACACACACACACACACAGAGTTGACGTGATGCTCCGACTAACCTACAAAAAAAAAAATTGTTGTTCACGCGGGCTAGGGCAGTGTCATGTGAATATGTGTGCGGTCGTCCTTATCCGCAATAACTGGAACTGAATGAACCAGACGAGAAATATAATAAAAGAAATCCTTTTGGTTTTTTTTTTCGTTATATTTCTCAGTGTGTCAGTACGGAATTGGCTTGATTATATTGTTCTTTATTTTCATTTTGTTTTTGTTTGCCGACGTTCCACTTTCCACGACGCCTCGGCTTGTCCGTCACACTGTCGTTATAACAATACATCTCCCTAGCCTTATAGGCCATCACCCTCAAGAATTCCCGTCAATGCCCTTTAATTCTATTGTTTTCCTACACACAATGGAAGCCGAATAACCCGGAAGATGGCGAGTGTCAACAAACTTTAAACAAATAGAAATGCATCAACGAAACAGCTCTAAAAAGAGATTCACCTATAATTTATTCATTGGCCATGTTGCATAATGCGTGTAACATTCAGAAAAAAAGTATAAATAACGAGAGAAACTGTGCAGCAGTCACCAAAACCATAAAGGCTGTTATAATCAATTTGTACGTAACGGCTGACGTTGAACAAAATTCGCAAAAGAAGAGAAACGAATAGTCGCAAAAGAAGAGTTTAACCACAATATGTTTCTTTCGGACTCTCCAATTTCTTCTTTGGTTTTTTTTGTTTTTTTTCATTTTTTTATTGCTCTCTCATCGCCTCGCAGCAGCTCTCTCTCCTCTTCATTTTGGTTCGTTGATTACACACGACCATTCGCGTCAAAACAGCCATCGAAGAATGGAGAGAAAACGGTCCCGTGAACACAGACGAACGACGAACACTATGCTCTATGTTTACCACAGTACATATAACAACAAACAAGCAAAATGCTATTTCGTTTTTGCCTTTTTCTCTCTCTCATTTTTTTTTATCTCATTCCATTTTAGTTTTACGATCTTTTTTCCCTCGTTTTTCTTGAATTCCGCGGTCTCTCTCTCTCTTCTCTTCTCTTCTCTCTCTCTTACGCGTTCATTTTGCGGTTATAGCAGTTGTATATGTATGCAGTGCCCGTCATCGTCAGTAGCAGCCAGAAGCCCAGTATAGGATGCCGTTGGCCCAGTTTCACTCAGTTACGCATAGAGATATAAAAAAAATGAAGTAAAATAAAAAGAACCTATAATATTCCGTCTAAAAAAGATGCAAGACGGCGCTTTCACACCACCAACACTCCTATTCTACGTGTTAGGCCTACTATATATGTTCACATGATACTATACGGTAGTTTTTGCATGGCTTTTCGTTTGATGAGACGTTAGACGTCCTTTTAACAAAAAAAAAACAAAAAAACTATTGCATACATTTTATTTCTGTATACACTTTTTCCTCGTTTTCTGTTTGGGTTTTTTTAACGATCGATGCTTTGACTAGTAGACACATCTTTACCTGTGTGACGATATAACCGCAAAAAAAAACAGTATACTGAATTTTGGTATGTTTCGTTCAATTAATGAAACGGTATTGATATGTATTTGACACCCAATTATCGATCGCTATAATTGAATTGACATTCTATCTACAGCGGCCGACCCGGTTTCTGGGCCAATTTTTTTTTTTTTTTGTTTTTACTCGATTTGGAATTAAATAATAGTAATGCATTTATCCTATTTTGTTACTGAACTAAAGAGCAACGGAGCGTAGCGAAAATCGTGCGAAAAGGACAACTCAGGAAAAAAGAAAAAAGAAATAGTTTGTAGAATTACAATAATAGTGCACTATAATATAAGTTTCCCTCTCCTTGTTCCATATAAGAGAAACAAATAGGCGTCGTCATCGGCTCCGCGACCTTCCCACCTCAATTCAGGATAGCCGGTAAGAATTAAAGTCAAAAAAAAAAAAAACAAACAAAAAAATGTAGAAATTATTTATGAGAGCAGAACTCGTTGGTGCGCGCTATGCAGCAGATGCTTTGTGAAACGAGTCTGCTGGATGATGGTTATAGTTCTAATTTGCTATAGCTATTCATTCATAGAGATTAACTTTGCGGTCCAACGACTCTCCGTTGATTCTCTCGCCCACAATCGCAATCATTTATGTACATTTTCTTTCTTTTCGGTGGGTGGCAATTACAAACGATCACAAATGCTTTAATCTTTTGTTTCTTTCAACTGGCAGGACTTGGCGGATGCTCTGCGCTCCCTAGATCCGCTTGGTGATGGGACGCTGACATTTGATGAATTCTGCAGAGGCGTCGGATCCATCATCCAGCAATCACCTACAGGTAAAAAGATAAGCACGTGAACTGCCGCAAAGAAACAAAACAATAATCTACCACACCACTTCTTCTTCGTTTCGATTTCCTCCTGTCACAATTCCAAAACCTCCAAAAACAAAGCAAATGAGCCCCAAAATGCAAAGCGGTCGAACCGCAATGCTAATCGAGGGAATTCATTGACGAAACAGCAAAAGAATTCTATTTAACAAGCCCAGTAAAAACCAAAGAAATTCATCAAGCGGTACATTCAGACGACGTCTGTTAAACTGTTAAACATTCTGTGGTATCCAAATGCTAAACGATCTCAATTCAAAACAAAAACAAAGCGAAAGAAAAAAACGAAAATAACTCAAAAACGAAACGACGACAGAAGGAAAGACATTTTTTCTTGAAGATTTTGTTGGTTTTTTTCTTTTGAAAAAAACAACGTGAAAAACAGAATGGCGGAACGAAAGAAATCCCACCAGTGATGTCGTGAGTACTGCTGTACTGGCATTACAAACTCTCGGAGACAGTCAGTTTTACGACAAGAAATGAACAATGGGATGCACGTCACCTCACGGTGCACGTTGAAATGGAATGTTCCACGTGAGATGGAAGCAACTGCGTACACTGCAAACACAATTCTAAAGCCTTATTGTCAAAAGGAAAAAAGAACCGCTATATTATGCACAGTACTGCGTATTAGGCTACGTACACACAAGCCAAAAGTGTATCAGGCAAAATGAAAACGCGTGTTTACTCTGTGTACGTGGAAACTTCCGTTAGTCTAACGAGATTACCACCTGAAAAGAGTTCACGAAAAAAAATGGCGTGCCCTTTAGTCTAAATGTCAAAGTTAGTAAAGCCAACGAGAGAAGGGATATCCGTATCTGTCCTGTTAATCAGGCACTGGTTTTAAATTGTATACGATTAGACATTATTGCTAAAGTCAAGACATGTTTTTCGTCAAGAATGAAATTTTGTTGGAAATGACCGTGTGATTATGTATATTACACGAATCGTGACTCTAAAGTCAGTCACGATCCGTCACGCCGGGGAGGAGGTCATCCAGATAGGCCAAGGGAAGACGATATGTTTACATTATGACGCATTTCAATCAGCTCATCCAAATATTTGTAGAGATAAACACGGCCAGCCATGCGATATCCTGCTGTGCTGTTCAAGCGTCAGATAACCACGATCCCGAAATGTACATGGATGTGTATCACGAAACACAAAAGTATAGGGTTGATGGATCGTGCAGATTGAAAGACACCATGGGTCTAGTCTCATATTTTCTCGTATTGTGACTGCAAGTTTCATCCTGGGATGATTGCATAAACAGCCAAACAAAGAAAGATCTACAGACCATCAATTATGCTCATTATTTCCAGTCATTCTAAACGAATTAGAAACAAAGAAAAAGAAGTGAGATGGAACAAAAACGTTGACACAATTAGATTTTTTGAGTTGCTTCTGCTATTGTACACTTGAATCTTTACGGACCAAGGCCTAACAGCTTTTCACTGTTTTGTGTCCCTCAGCGTTTACGTCTTACACACTCCCGAACGTTTTTTGCAGTAGAGAAAGAGAGAGAGAGAGAGAGAGAAACGATGATGATAAATGGTGAGAAAAAGAGAAAAGAAGCAATTCTCGTGACGTCACCTCGTAGATGCTGTTTAGTATAACCTTCAGTGTGACACAAAAGGCAGAGGAGAAGGGAAGTTCGAGGGACTTGTGTGGTTGAAACTTCAAAGGTGTTTGGTTGTGCCTGCGTTTTCCCCCCAGACAAGATACCCGTTTTTTTTTTTTTATATACACTTTACTTTTGTATTTTCCCAAAAAAAGAAAAGAAACAAGAAAAAATCGCATCAAGTTTGCTACTAGTGCCTCTAGAAATTACCCTGGGAAAATACACGATCAGGTTCGTATTCAAGATTGTGGTTGTTGAGTGTTGATAGGGGATGGGAAAATAAGGCTTTGATCCAGGTCGTACCCTTCCCCCTCAATTCACCTGTACGTTGGAATGCGAGCTAAATCTGGGGTACTAGAAATTCTGATGTCGTCGAAACGTCGGTGCCATCGCTAGGTGGATACCATTTGTCATCAGCATGTGCCACCTGTGTCCTCTGTGTTCATGGTGCAACTCGCAGCTGTTGCTGCACTCACAGTTGCAACTTTTCTTTTAAGAATTTGAGACGGGCTTTGTTACAGGCCATTATCAACACCTGACTCGTCAGTATTCTTCCCTCGTGCTCATGGCCAGCTTTTATGTATTATAGATTTCGCAACATGATGGGTTTCTGGGAGAAGGTTACTCTTGAAGTTTTATTTAAAATGTTTGGAATTGCTGCGAATGGCCATCACATGAACCTGTATTCACCCACCCCACATCTGGATGACAGGTTGACGAGACGTGGGAGTCTGTTACGTAGAAGGGGAGAACGAAGTTGTACGCAAAGAAATTGGAAACATAACACGTTTCTTGAAGGGAGAAAAAGTCCAATAAGAAACAATAAACAATAGAAAATAAAAAAAGCTGATGGCATGCATGGGGTGGCGTCATGCTAGCTGCCCTGGGGTGATCAGTTTTACTTTCCTTTCCTTTTTTTTTTTTTAAATGACAGGAAATAGTCACTAGCCTCCATGTTACTATATGATGTTACGCGCATGGACGTGGGTGTTTTTCTTTTTTTTATCCGCCCCATTCCTGACATTCCAGTTTCTATTGTTTATTATCCACCCTTGGTAACTCCGATCTTTTTCTTTTCTTTTTCCAATAGAAGGCGCAACCTCACGAGACCTGACATCATTTACCTCCTCCTCATCTCCAACGGTATTTCTTTTTTAAACATGTAATCGTGTTATCGTATTGTTTAACATTTTCTTCTGGTACCAAGAGGAACGTATCACATTCAGTTAATTCGTCCATCGTTTTTACCAATTGAATCGCCATCAACATCAATCACCGCCAATTACGCCATTACAGAGTATGGCAGCCCAACGTACAGCGAAATCTGCCTAAACTCGATGGATGCATGTCGTTACATTCAATCCATTCCCTTCCTTTGTTGGGAAGAGAGAGGGAAGAACCGGAAATAGAAAAATGGGAACAATTGATTCACACGGCAAAAAGAGACAGGACATTGTCATCGTTTCTACTTTTCTTCCGCTTTTGCAGCCTCCTTTCATCTCGTCCATTAGAGAAAGAACCCCCTCCCCTTTCTTTTTTCTTTTTTTTTTTATCGTCTTCCGTGTTTGGCCAAGTTCCATTTATGATTATTTTTTCCTTCCTGCGGCCAACATCTGAGACTCTCTTCACTCCATCCTTTATCTGTGTGAAAACACAAACGACCGAGTTCGATAGACTCGTATTTTTTTTCTCGGTTTGGGATTGCGGCCAAGATTATTTTCTTTTTCCTTGTACATCCATTCACACCCGATAGTGTAAACAGCAGAGTTTGGGAGATGGGTTGTGAAGTGGCCCAGCGCGCGTGTGGATTTAATGAGTGGGTGGAGAGGCAGCAGCAGTGTTGAAGTTTTTAGGGTTAGATTTTTCTTTTTTTTTTTTAGTTCACCCCCCTTTTTTTTTATTTTTAAACGGCTTAGTTCGATATCGGTTGCAGTGGTGGAGAGCACAAGTGCAGCATCTGCTGCGATTTGTGTGTTGCCGGGGTAGGTGGAGGGGAACGGAAATCGAGTAAGACGAATGGTGGAAAGGAGGAGAAATATGTTTCTCTTGAAATCCGAGCGTGACGCGAGTGCGGAGCTCCAGAATTTGATGACCTGTTGTTGTTTGTTTTGTTTCTTCTTACTACGCCCATTAGAAACGGAGCCGGACGCTGATCGATTGGAGCGAATTGACCATGCCATTGGCGACGGACGCAGGCGACCATTCCACAGCGGCAGAAGCGGCTCATCTGATTGTGAACGACGAAGACATCCTGCTGACCTCGGTCGACGGAAGTGTGGCCGGCAAGCGACGCAATTCTTCATCCGACGAAGTGGATTCCGGTTACAGCAAAAGCAGCAGTCCGACCGATTCTGCGCCGACGGCGGGAAGCGTCAGGTATGCACTCGCGTGTCCGATTGGGAACGAATTCGGTCCAGCAGCTTTCTCATCCGTTTTTCTTGTTTGACGATGCAGTGGCTGTTCCAGCATGTCGGAGAGAGAAATCAGCTTCGAAGGCTATGGGGAGGCGGATCATTCCATTGAGAACGGGACGCCTAGCGACGCAGATGCCAAGTCAGTTTTCGAGACGCGTTTTCTGTTTAGTTGTGAATGAGAAGCAGCGCATCGGAACGGACATTCGTTTTCTAACCGTGTTTTTCTTGTCTATTTTTTTTTCGTCTTCTCCACGCCATTTTTATTTCACGGGGGCTTGGTGCTTTTTGCAGTCCAGTACCTCAGTTGATTGGCAATCGAGCCAACTGGATGAATGGAATGCTGCGCAATAGTTTGCGGCGATCCGATTACAACAGGTACGTCAATTCACGTGTTCCATTTTTCTTTTCTTTTTTTTTTTTACTTTTAGAAGAAGACGGAAATATCTATCGTTAACGTCCGTCTTTTCGGTGGCTCGTTGTTATCTTCCACCTTCTGTCTGAAATGATTCTCTGCGGTCACGGTGGTATCGTGCATTTTTCATTGGTCGCAAGTTCAACATTCTGCACTTATCTCCAGTTCTACTATATACTTATAGGGCTTTCTTTCTTTTCTTTTGTATCCGGAAGATAAAAGACGGGCAAGACAGACAAGAGAAGAGGTAGAAAGTCGATTGTAACGTGTAATCGCATTGAACGTTCAGTCGTCGATGTAGACACAACAACACACGGCGCTGCTCATCGTTGTCTGTCGGGCCTTGTCGTGTTTACTTTTCTTTCTTTTTTCCTTCTTCCGCATAGTTTTTTTTATTTTTTATTGCTGTTCCGGACTGAGGAAAAAAAAACAGTTTGAAAGAGTTAGTATAGAAATCGAATCGTCATTTGTTTGATATTTCCTGCACGATTTTGTTGTTGTTGTATATTTTTCTTTTTTTTTTTTCGGGGCGGAATTTGTTGTTGCTTTTCTTTTTTAGCGTTCATAGAAGTTGTTCTGGTTGTTTGCATCCATACCTTTTTTTTTTGTGTATGATTCTATATCGAAAACACCTCAGCATGTTATGTTATGTTATGTTATGTTATGTACGGCAGTCATGGCGATGGCGCTTTCGGTCGACGCTACGGATCTCTACGCCTGTAAGTTTTTTTTTCATTTTGTTGTTGTCCCCCTCTTATTTTTCCGCTCGTTTTCTTGTTTGTTGGCTTTTCGTTTAAGCACGTCACGCTTGCAAATTTTTTCTTGGGAGTGGGCTAGCTTTCCACGTATTTTTTTTAATTATTCCCAAAGATTTTCTTACAATTTTTTTTTTAATTCCTCGTTACGTTTGTTTTTTTAAATTCTCATGAAAATTTGCGACTTGAGAAAAATTGGCCATTTTCTTTTGGAAGAAGAGAAAAAAATAATAAGAGATGCGTGTTTTCACACACATGTGTTGGTTTAAAAAAAAAAAACATTTTTATTTTCCCTTTTTTGTTTTGTTTGTTTGTTTTATTTGAAATGAAAACAACAGTCCCAGTAAACGAGGTGTTGGTCTAGCAGCCGGTTCCAACGCCCTGGCAAGTCAATTGTACAGCAAGAACGTCAACAACGCGTCCAGCCGCAACTCGAACGGCGGAGACAACGAAGACTTTTGTTCGGATGCTTCGCTTGAAGACGACGTCGTCGATCTTGGCCATAAGGTAAAGTCAACATTTGATTGATTTATTTTGATTATTTAAGTACAGGCGATGTAACTTGTTTCTTTCTTTTTATGTTTGACGTAATGCAACAACCACCAGCGGGTGAGAAAATGCAGTCGGCTTTGAAAGGGAAAATCTCATTGGGGGGGAGGACGAATGGGACCTTGAGGCTTTTGATGCTATTCGTTTCCAAAATCGGAAGATCCCATTTTTTGTTGTTTTTTTTTCCCATTGTGAAGAGGAAGTGGTCGCTCTGTTGTTCCGTCCTTAGTTTTTGACCGAAAACGTTTTCTCTTTTCTTTACTATTCCATTATTCTTGTGCTATCGAAATTTCCCTCGGGTAAGAGACACACTCATCCGCCAACAATGGCCGTCCCTCTCTCTGTTTACTCTTAACCGTACGAGAGATTTTGTTTTTCCCTTTTTCTATTTGTATTACTTACGTGTGCGTCTCCGATGCGATACGCTCCGTAATTCCCCCTTTATTGCCGCTTTCTTCCGCAGAAACGAAAGATTTATGTACGAACTTGTTTTTTTTCTTTTAGGTCTTCCTCCAAAAAAACTCAGCGCTTGGGGGGGCTGAGGGAGGAAGAAGAAGAAAAAAAAACAAGTAGAGTAAAACGAGAACGTGTAGTAATAGTAACCCTTGTATTCTGCCGTTAGTGTTTGATGTTGGATTTGTTAGAAGAAGAAAAAAAAAGGATGACCGCTTTAGTTTGAGCGTGATCGGGTTGTGTACAATTCTCCCACACACGGCGCGCCAGCCGCTGTCGAGCCGCCACATCGGCTACGCCCTTCCAGCAGCTCCTCCACGTTTCTGTTAGTCACTTTGTTTTTTGTTCGTCGCCAAGTACTAGCAGTCGTGCACGATCTATCCATCGATCCGGTTCAGTTTGTTTATTGTCAACGTGTCGTGTATTGACGTCTAGGACACACAAGTGTGTAAAAGAAAAAGAAAGAGAAAAAGTAGGGCATTTGAATCGAAACGAAAGAGAAAACGGCCTCCGTTTGTGTGTGTGTGTCTTCATCGTTGGAGTTGAAAGGCGATGAATAGCACCAGCCTCGATTGCAGCAGTATTGCAACTGTTCGGTCACTCGGCGGAGCTGAACTTGAATACGACCTGTGGGAGGGTCAGTTCACGTTCAGTCAGGCCGGCCTGCAGCAGCAGCTCCACGGAAACACAAGTGTCGTCCACTTTTTCAAATCCGAATACCACACGCTCGTTAACAAAGTGAATTTCCGTAGCGGATAGAAAGATTTCATTCTTATCATTTTCTTGTTTTGTATCTATTTTTATGTCTGATG
This sequence comes from Daphnia magna, assembly GCF_020631705.1. Lineage (NCBI taxonomy): Eukaryota > Metazoa > Arthropoda > Branchiopoda > Diplostraca > Daphniidae > Daphnia > Daphnia magna. Next base: position 10,033,497 of record NC_059188.1, on the reverse strand, counting down.
AGGTTGCATTTCACGTTTTGGTTCTGTTTTCTAAAAGGCCGCGTTTCGCTCTTGTTTTTTCATTTCGATAGGTTCAAATTCTGCAGCAACAAATTACAGCCCTGGCAGACACGCAGTTCAGCAGCGATGACCGGTACAGCCGCAGCAAGCAGGAGAACGCCGCCCTTACCGCTAGGTATTTTCAGTTTGTATCAACATTTTTTTTTTTGTTTCTTTCTTTCACCATAGTCCGCTAGCAATCAACCACAACTCAACCGCTGGTTTCCGGTCCAATGTCTCCTATACACTTCTTTTTTATTTTTATTTTTTTTTCCTTTTTCCTTCTTATACCCTCGGTTTTGCAGCCAGCTCACACGCGGCTATGTACATGGCAGAAAAAGAAAGAAAATATAAATAAATATTGGTTTTTTTTTGGAGGGGAAGGGGGGGGGGGTGATGGGAGCAGAAAGAGTGTGGGATGGTTTTATTAAGTTACGAGTCGTTGGGCTTTTATTGGCTGCGCTCGACACCAAACTATACACTTAGGTTTGTTTTGCCTAGTACAATAGAGGACCAATGACTCACGTTATGGTCGTCATTTAAAAGTTTTATTTGATTTCGTTTCGAAAATTGCAGGTTGCAGATGCTGGAAGAGAGCCTGCGCGACGTGGAACTACGAGCCACCCAGCAGCTAAGCGAAGAACAGCGACGGAACAAGGAGCTGATTGTGAGAGTTGAGCGTGAGAAACAGCTAGAAATCGAGAACTGCACCATCAAGTAAGTCTCCTTACATTTTGGAAAACGTTTTATTTTTTTGTTGTTGTTTTCCTTCTTTCTTTTTACTTGGCTTCATTTTTCTCTGTAATACTTATCATTTGTTTGTTCTTTTCTTATCAGATTGCAAGCGGCCGAAAGAGAAGTGGAGCTGACTCGGGAAGAGTGCGCCAGGCTGCGCGGGCAGACGGAACGGCTCCGTGGTGAGCGTTCGGCTCTACAGCAGAGGCTTTACGAAGCGGAAACGAGCCTTCTGGAGGGTCAGGAAGAACTTCGACGAATGAGCGATCTTGTGAAACGCGAGCGCGAGCAATGGGCCGTTGAGAGCGCCTCTGGTAAGCAACTGGCGGCCGAGCTCTCGCGTGAGGTCGACTTGCTTCGCGCTACTCAACAACACAACCAGCACTACAACGACAGTGGCGAAGTGACGCCCAGCGCCGCCCGTGTCCGCGAAATGGAGAACGAAATCAAAGCGCTTAAACAGCAGAACAGCAGTATGGATGTGGAATAAACAGTTCGTTTTTGTTGTTGGATTTTCTTAACTGGCTTTTCTCGTTCACTTCGTTAGGTCTTCGCGAAGCGAACGACGAACTTCAGGCCCAACTCTTCTCGCGCGGCCTCGAAGAAGGCCGCACGTTGCTGAGTGAACATTTAACTTGCAACAGCCTGGCCGCTGAATTCGAAGTCATGAGCCAAGATGATGTAAGTCAAATGTAGTTTCTAGTCGTATGTCTTGTTTTTATTTTTCATTTTTATTTTGCGGCAATAATTCCATAGATACGGACGGCTTTGCGCGAGCAGCAGGATGTTAACGCCCAGCTGCGCTCTTACATCGAAGGCATCCTGTTGACGATCGTCGAAAATCAGCCGTCTCTCCTCGAACGGAAACCCCCGCAGTGATTTAGAAAAACAATCCAAGATCTACATCCATCCACCACATTCCTTTCAATGCCTTGGAAAAAAAACAAAAAACAAAGAACCAAACAAACAAAGTAAAAGAAAGAAATCGATAAAGACGCCAATAAGCCATGAAACGAAGAAAAAAAAATTATTAACTTTATATGCAGACTAAAATTTGACATTATTATTAAGGGAGAAAAAAAAAGAAGCAAAGGACTGTATACGGGAAACAAAATTCTTAACGTAGATCCCATGCCCCATTTTGTAAATAGAGAACGTGTCCCACCCCACCCCACCACTGTGTCCGTCGAGTAATATAAACAAACCAATCTTTGAAAGAGGAAAGAATCCATCACTTGTGTTTGGTCTCCCTCCAAACTTAGTTCAGCCCTTTTCTTCTTTTTGTAATGTACGTTTGTGTGATTGTTTGCATGCCTGACAATTTAGAAAAGTAGAACAGTTATGATGAAGATAATTAGATTAAGTTTTTTTTTTTTTTTTTTCTGTTTTTGGCCCTGACTGATGTGTTACTGTGAAACAGCAGACGAACGAAAATGTCGTTAGAAAAGAAAAAAAATCAACAAAACAATTAGTAATAACCACTGTCTGGCCTTGTGGGAAACTGTGATATATCTTTACTTTCATGGACGAACTGGGGGAGATTGAAACAAGTAAAAATATGGGTGTAGCGTTGGCCACCTGCATGTTACTCTGCGTGTCTACCGCGCTTATGTTTGAGCAATCTTTCTCATCACTTAATTGTTTTCCACTTTTTCTTTGTAATATCAGTACCATCCTTTAACAAGACAACGGGCAACTCTCCCTTTCACTACGTCTGTTAGATGAAATTGTGTTTGCTTTAGCCTATCTGTCGTCCTACTTCTTCTAATTCTGTTTTTATGATCTTTAAACAAACAAAAAAGTGAAAACGAATACGGTACTTGGACTGTTAATTCTATGCGTTTAAAATTAAAAAAGAAACAATTCTGAAAACTTATTGCGTAGTCATGTCTGCTGTCTTTAATTCTTTTCACAATGTATTCTTTTTTTCCCATCACGTGTATACAAAAGTCGGATTTCTTCGTTCGTTGATGAATAAAACAGAAACAGAGGTTTGATCCAGGCTTTTCCTTGTTTTTCTGATTGCTCTGTCTCGGAATCTCAAATATTGGCGCCGTTGGGAATGAGATGCAACGTGCTGGCACTAGAGGGAAACGCCAATGTTATTGATTGGTCGTGTATCTGCATCAGACCATCAGCCCGAATTCAGAGGCCTGTTACTACGCACGGAACAGCTCAGACTGTTGCCGTTGTTCAAATATAGGATAAAAATATAGCAAAGGTATTGACTTTTGACGTTCGGAAGCCCTGCATAGCGACGTGGCTTGTTTACCATTATACCACCATCTTATCTGTATTGATTGTCTTGTTTTGGTTGCAGCAGCAGTCTTCACATACTATCCAGACTACTTCAGTTACAGTCATAATGGCACTCAGCAGGTTAAACACATTTACCATTAAATCTAGTCTTTTCAGGCAGCAGCTCCCACAGAATGTGAAGTGTCTGTCAAACCTTATACTCGGGGAGCCTTCTGGCCCAAGCGTCAAAACACCTATTCCAGGCCCAAAATCCAAAGAGATGATCAGTGAATTGAATAATATCCAATTTTCCAACACAGTCATCTATTTTACTGATTACAACAAGAGCATTGGAAATTACATTGTTGATGTTGATGGCAATGTTTTGTTGGATGTTTACACCCAAATATCTTCCCTGCCACTGGGCTACAATCATCCTGATCTGCTCAAAGTTTTACAAGATCCAGACAATCAAAGAACTTTCATCAATAGGCCATCGCTAGGTCTGTTTCCAGGACAAGGCTGGCCACAAAAGCTAACAAGTAGTCTGATGGCAGTTGCTCCTAAAGGACATACTCAGGTTGGATTGGATATTGGTTTTCTTACAAATACGTGAACCAAAGTTTATTATTATTATTTTTTAAATATTAGGTAACAACAATGGCTTGTGGGTCTTGCTCGAATGAAAACGCATTCAAAGCCGCGTTCATGTGGTATCGAAACAAACAACGTGGTGGAGCACCTATTACCGAAGAAGAAAACAATAGTTGCATGATGAACGTCGGACCTGGCTCAACGCCCTTTACCATAATGTCGTTTAAGGGTCAGTTTGACTTTTAATTTCCTTATTTCCCTGTTAATGATTCGGTTGTGCACAGGTGGTTTCCATGGCCGAACCATCGGCGTGCTTTCTACCACCCATTCGAAGGCGATTCATAAGCTGGATATTCCCGCTCTGGATTGGCCGATTGCCAGTTTCCCGCGTTACAAATATCCACTTGAAGATTTTGTTGAAGAGAATAAAGCTGAAGATCGCAAGTGCTTGGCGGAAGTTGAAGAGCAATTCGAAAAGTACAACAAGGCTGGAAAGTTTGTGGCTGGTGTTGTCATCGAACCCATTCAAGCCGAAGGTGGTGATAACCATGCATCGCCGGAATTTTTCCAGGAACTGCAACGTATCACGAAAAAGGTTTTTTTGTCCTTCAAGTTTAATAGATCAAGTAAAATATAGGGCCGTTCACAATTGGTCTTATTTTTCTTGATCTATAGAATGGCGCAGCACTCATCATAGACGAGGTTCAGACAGGTGGTGGAGCTAGCGGAAAATACTGGTGCCATGAACACTTCCACTTGCCAGAACCAGCAGATTTCGTCACGTTCAGCAAGAAGATGCTCACTGGAGGATACTACAGTTTACCCGAATTCAGGTAAAAATTGCATTCCGTTATCTCATTTTGCCGTTTATTACAGACCGTTCATGTAACCTTTTTCAGACCTCAACAGGGCTATCGAATTTTCAATACATGGATGGGTGAACCATCCAAAGTTTTATTGCTCGAGAAAGTCGTCGAAGTAATCAAGCGTGATAATCTGCTAAGTATCGTTCAAGCGTCTGGTAAAACATAAACGTCTTTTAAAGTTGTTAAATACGTTAAACAGCACAAATCCTTCTTTCCCTAGGTAAAAAACTAATGGATGGTCTAATGGATATGTCGAAACGTTATCCTCAACATTTGAAAAACGTCCGAGGTATCGGGACGTTCTGCGCTTTTGACTCGAGCAGCGCCGAGAAGCGTGACGAGATTGTAGCCAAGTTGAAAGAAAAGGGTAATTGGTCAACGAATGTTTAATTAATTCAACTAAAACGCTAAACATGCTTATTTGAATTTAAAAGGTGTCCAGTCTGGTGGATGTGGCGATCTATCGCTGCGCATAAGGCCAGCCCTTGTGTTCCAGCCATATCACGCCGATATCTTCCTCCATCAGTTAGAAAAGGTTTTGAAGAAAATCAAAACTGCCTAAACAATTGCTGCCATTGATTGGGAGAGAAAAACAGAGGCGTGCAATATCATTTTGCGAGTGCAAAGTTTTCAATTCTTTTCTCTCTCATTCAACTTTATTCCTCTTTGAACCTTTTGAAATTTATTTTGTGTTGTCGTCTATAACTCAATTCTTCTTCAATACAATATTCCAAAGGTCTTCCACTTCACTTAGTGCATTGATGAAATGGTTTTCTTCCCTCTTAAATTTCTCGTTTTTGACGTGTGCTTTTTCTCATCTATAGTTTTCTTGTTTCTTCTGATTGTTACAATATCACATTCTATATTCAATTTCGTTATGCTTAACTGATAGTATGATAAACCCGTTTCTTGTTTGCTTTCAGTTTTTTATATCATCCCAGTATCAATACATTTGGCGGCTAATTGATCTACCACAATAGCCCTGCTTTTTCAGATCCCGCATACGTGATGAGTCCGTTGACTTCAAGATTGCCAGTACATATGTCCTGAGTGATAACAATACCACTAAAGGGACATAACCTATTGAACTGAAAGTGGGTTTGATTGCCTGGAAAAGTCTATAAGGGTAACTAAAAAAATTGATTTCCGTGATTAGCAATCAATTCTGGATTGAAATCCTGTTTTTTAAGCAAAATTTGGATTTTGTCCAAAAATGAAAAGTTGTCCTTCTCATTTTCGTCAAAATCTGCAAAAATCGACATCTCTCAGAATTCAATAAAAACACACACGGTATACTAAAACTTAAACGCTGATTTCGGCTGGAATATTAGTTTTCTCATTAGCTTTTTTGTTTTTCAATAAAACACAACATTAGTAGTTATAGCGCAAATACCTTTTTAATTGTAATTACTCAAAAAGTAGGGGGACGTGTGATGACTTTATGCGACAGTGCAACAACGGATTGCCCGTCGGCTACTTGACAGCCTCCCAACCTTCCCCTAGTCTAGTCTTGATCTTACTGTCAACTACGTTACATCACCTCTCGTGACAGTCCATTACTTGACCGTATCAATATATTTCATTACCTCGACGTCTACTTATTTCAACACGAGTGACGTCTTCACAATAGTTTTCTATATTATTGAGTTTTTAAAAAGAAAATAAACGGGACGATCTTGTTGCTGGCGCGCCAGCATTCCTGCTACGTTTTCTACGTTTATTTTATAAACTTTACTCCTCACGTTAAAAAGAACTTGCGTATCGTGATTGTGGTTTAATTGCGAATCGAAATCATGTTTTTTAAACTAAATCTAAAATTTTGCCAAAAATGAAAAAGTGGGAAGCTATAGCCTTCTCATTTTCGTCAAAATCTGCAAAAATCGACATCTCTCAGAATTCAATAAAAACACACAAGTTATACTCAAAATTAAACGCTGATTCCGGCTGGAATATTAGTTTTCCCATTAGCTTTTTCGTTTTTCAATAAAACACAACGTTAGTAGTTATAGCGCAAATACCTTATTAATTGTAATTACTCAAAAAGTAGAAGTCCTACTTGAAAACAAAGTGCATTTTTGTTATCCTCGTTAAATTTTAAATCTAAATCATGTATAGTTTTCTATATTATTGAGTTTTTTAAATGAAAATAAACGGGACCATCTTGTTGCTGGCGCGCCAGCATTCTTGTTTAATCCTCACGTTAAAAAGAACTTGCGTATCATGATTGTGGTTTTATTACGAATCGAAATCATGTATTTTTAACAAAATTTAAAATTTTGCCCGAAATGAAAAAGTGGGAAGGGTATAGCCTTCTCACTTTCGTCAAAATCTGCATAAATCGACATATCTATATAAGAGGGGGGGGGGGAGTACCCATCAAACCAGTTAAACGAGAACATGGTCATCGACACCGATCCACGGCTTCGGTTATACACGCATACATGCAAAATTTCAATGCCGCATTTGAAAGGATTTATTGCATAGAATGGCAAATATTTGCAATATCATTGTCTGATATTTGCTATTGAAAATCTGGGCCTCGAGCGCTCTCACATCGATTCGATAGACTATAGCCATCCAATTCAATGTATCCAACCCATATCAAACTACAGCTACAGTACATCCAGAGATGTTTTGTTCGAAAGTTCTTATAATCAACCGCCATGATTAAGGTATCACCCTAACGAATTGTGCATTTTTGTTCAGAGCCAAATTGCCTTTCCAGTGGGCCCCATCTTTCACGGTTGATGTCGAATGCACCTACGCTAAGTAGTTGCTATGCGTTATAACTGTGCTATCGAGTAGCCTACTTTCGTTTGAAGGCAAATATAACAGGGTTTGGCATTAACAAGCGGATTTTTCCTTTAAAAACAAATTAAGCTGTGGCTTCAATTAATTAAAAAAGCAAATGGAAACACCACATTTGAATCTCTTCCAGGATTCAAATGGCAGCAAACTGGTTATACGACTTCAGAGGTGACTCGTCTTCGTTTGACGTAGGCTATACTTTGTACCGATGACCCTTACATGCAAATGCACGAAACAAAATTCCAAGTTTTTGGAGCTCACAGTCATGTTTTGATTAAAATATAAACTTGTTTTTGAAACACATTTGTTTGAACATTGCAAATCGGAACAGTTCCATTGAATCTCATTTCCATATTTATATTTTTTTTTACTTAAAAGCATTTGAGATAAGTGAACTTCTTCAATTGCAAATGTAATATCTATGAAGTTGCCAACTCCAAATCGTAAGGGCGTTAATTCACGCCCTTCAAGGTTAAAACAGAATAGATGACACTGATTAAATTGCAAGGCCGGAGGCAAAAATGAGCTGGAAAGTAGTCTGGGGAATAATTCTTCTGAATGTTCAACAGGAAGATCATAAAATAAAACAAACAAAAAATTAAACTGGATAAAACCGGTAATAGATCTAGAAGGGAATCAATTTCCATAAAAGGGAATCAATTTCCTGCTTAGAGCCACTTTTTTTAAAGCTAAATAACATGCGGTGGATGGCTACAAAAATAAATTTTTCCAAATTGAATTGGCCCTCCGGAATTCACCCACAAACAAGTAGGAATCTTAAAGTTTTAGCGATTACTGGGGGATAATTATAATTGGGGTGCCAATATCACAACACGTTTTACTCGCAATGCTAGATTTGAATGGCGAGGTCAAAGACTTTGTTATTCATAACATTAGTTTGCCCCGAGAAACATTTCGGTTCCAAACTTGTTTTGTGAAAAACCGTTTGAACAGGAGCATACAGTATAAAATGAATTCTCCGTGCTCCGTAAACTCGACAGAAGAGAAAAAGAGACGTGCCGGTTTAGTTTTCACTACATTTGTCCACAAGAATATACATATCACTTAGGGCCTAACTGATCAGAATGTACACCACTTCCTTCTATCTAGTGATGGTAAAATTTTGATACTTTTATTTTCTATTATTAAAGTTAAAACTTTTTGAAATTTCTGTAACATAGTTGGTGCTGACACCATGGATGGCAAGTGGAAGGCCAGCAGAAGAGTCAGTTCAAACAGCTTCTCGAGACTCACGTCAATTGCTATTACCCTATTACGTACCTGTGCAGCAACCCAGCTTCCAGGGTTATGGTAAGCTACAAACTCTTCTGTCATTCCAAAAAACTTTTGGTATCCAAAAACGTGTAGTTAAGTTAAAAAAAATGCAATGGCATTCTGAATTTCTTCTTATCATGTAGTTTGACAAATTTTACTTACAAAAATGTTTTACTTGTTGTTTTTCACGAGTTTTTAAATATTCCTTTTAGCGACAACCGTTTCAATACCATTGTTTAACATGTGTTGTCTTCTTCATATATAACGTAGGAAATCCATTGGGAGCAATGAATCCAGAAGCTAAACTTCAATTGTTACAAAGGCTGTTAGCCGTGTCAGCAGCAATTTCCACTGCAAATCAGCCTTCAGATCAATCTGGTTTCAAGACTACTCCCAATAAAAAAAACAGTGATACAATAATGGATTCCAAACTCCATAAACAGGAGTCTGCCGCAGGTGAGCAAAACAATGTCGGCCATATTGGCTTGCGTAAGACTTTCGTACGGATAGCTTTTATATTATTTCCAACTCTTCAAAACAATTCCCCAAGACCCAACAATTGCTTAAATTTTCTTGATAAGGAAAACTTTTGTTGCAAAATTTATCTTTTACATTTTGTCTGTTATATAGTTAACACCTTAAATGTTTTATTGTTGAAATACAGAAGTACTGGCAGCACTAGGCATCCGTAACACAGCGGACATACTTACGCCTGAAGTATTTCAACAAATCGAAGGACGTCCTGATATGCAATCTATAATGAACACGATTATACAAACCGTTACCAACGCCCTTATCCAAGCCATAATGAACCAGTTTTTTGGTTAGTTGACAGTGGAAATGGTCCATTCGATAAAATAATTTCTGTATTTTCCTTCTTAGCCCTATCCTAACTAACTTCTCTATGCTAAAACAGTTAGACTGGCCACAGTTCTAGTTTTCTGTAATTGAACCTATTTATGTGTAACTCGGCAAATACAATATCAGCGCCTATGGCAAGCCAAATGTACCGACCAAATCAAATGATGACCTCGCGCGACCATAATGATAATTTTCGAATCGAGGATATAGGGTTCCCTTGTTTCGCTACGTTAGCGAATGAAAATAATTTAAATTGCAAATTTGATTAGCTAGTGGTTATGTAGGACAATTTTGATTAGCGAATTGGTTCGCTACTAAAAGCCGTCTGTCCAGTCTGAATAGCGAACTAACTCGCTACTAGCTAATCGGCCGGGCAGCCAACTTCTCACAATAGCGAAGTAGTTCGCTAATCACCGGGCCCAGTAGTCAACTGACTCGCGCCATCATGCGGCCATTAGCGAAGTAGTTCGCTACTGGAGATCATCCTACATTTTGAATAGCGAATCACTTCGCTATTATAAGCCCCCTACATTTTCTATTAGCGAAGTAGTTCGCTAATGGAGATTATCCTACGTTTTATATAGCGTATCACTTCGCTATTATAAGTTTCCTACATTTTCTATTAACGAAGTAATTTGCTAAAAAAATGCCCAAATCCATTCACATTAGCGAACCGCCACGCTAATGAAATTCCCAAAAATTGTTCAATTCAAAAAATTTCTCTTTTAAACCTATGAACACAATTTAAGAGCTTGTAATTTTTAAATAATGGATGGCATTTGCACGTCAAATGCAGATGGTACTAGTTACGGGGAAGGGTAGGCCTTCTAACCATTTTTAAAAATTACATTCCTTCATGTACTGTATGTTATCTTTCCGTTTTCATTATATTTGTTTTATTTAGGTTAAATCGTGCAGTATTTACTAATTACAAATCTATTTATTTATTCAGAACCATGCGTGTCAGAAGATGTTGGTTCAGGTATTCTTTCGTTTTCTGAGATAGTTTGAAATGATCAATTTCATTTTGAATGTCATTTTGACGTTGATATAACTTAATATACGCAAGACTCCTACAAAGGACATTTTGTTGCAGAATAATCAAGAGAGGTCAGGTCACGGCAGTACAATTTCATATGTTAGCGAGTGCAATCGCTAATATAGCGAAATGTATTAGCGAGTTGATTCACTATTTAAATTTTGATAGTGTTAAAAGAGGGCTTGATATTTTGTATTACCGAGTGCACTAGCTAATGGCAACAACGACTTCTTTGCCACCCAGGACCCAAACAATGTCCCTTAGCGAGTGGTTTTGCTATTTACATTACATTAGCGAGAGCACTAGCTAATGCTTTTTTGGACCAAGATGGGACCCGACTTCAACATTCAACATGTTAGCGAGTGCATTGACTAATTCTGCTGCAATTAGCGAATGCATCAGATTACGAAGTGTCGATTAGGGAGTGCATTCGCTAATCGATACCGGATTAGCGATTGATTTCGCTAATCCAAAAGTTCTTTAAATAGCATTGACTAGCGAATGAAAAAACTTCTGTTAACAAATCTACACTCGCTAAGTTATAGCTAATCAACCAGACCCAAAAGTATATCATCGAGTCGAAAATTATCATTATGGTCGCGCGCGGACCATCATTCGATTTGGTCGGTACATTTGGCTTGCCATAAGCGCCACTTTGCAAATCAGCCAATATGAAATGGAACATTTAATTTGATTCTTGCGGGGTTGTGTGAACAGATTTACCATAATGTGGTTTTAGATTAAATATCGTACATTAACATGAACACACATTCGAGCTGGAGAAACCATACCAATAGAGAGAGTAAAGTCGTAGCCGAAATACAAGCTTTACAGTTATACTTAACTAATATAATCTCGCTTCCAACATACTAAAAAAACAAACAACGAAGAATATTTTCTTCCAAAGGAAGTGATCTATATCTGATGACTTTTGAGTCATTCTGGTTCCGGCGGTCGTAAATTGGAGTTCAGAAGAATTTGTGAAGAAAAACGTTATGGTTTTATACGTATATCAAGAAGAAAAAGGATTGTCAAATTTCCGAACAGACTTGTATAAAAGTACTGGTTCTATATTCAACTTCTTTGGAAGACAACATAGTGACATACGGTGGGCAGAACAAAAACGAACGAAAAACCCGACGTAAGGACTAATACAAGTGAAAGACGAAAAGGATGGACGTGCCGACCACTTTCATATACCAATGTTTCTTTGTCAGTATACCAAAAGATGCTGAGCATATAAAGGATTTTGTACTGTTTCCTTTTTAAAGTCTTCCAACAATGTCCTGATGAGCTATGAGATATGTGGCAATGTAAAAAGAGTAAGCAGCTTCCCTTTCAGGAACCCGCTTTAATAACATTAGCCTATTTCATCGTTGCATCGCGTAGCTAGTTACATGACAAAATTTAAATGTAATTTGTAATGTTAGCTTATTATACTAAAGTTAGGAAGGCACGCAGCTGTGTTGACGCAACATTTTTCCATTAAAGCAATTATAGATAAAAGAAATGAACCTAAGTATGAACTTCAAAACGCAATAAGAATGTTGGCTCCGGTTGTTCAACCTCGTTCCACGTGATGGTCTTTTGCTTACTTACACAGTACTAAGAAAGAAAAAACAACTAAAGTAAATAAGCAAGTGTTTTTAATGAGATTTCTCAATCCAGTGCTATTTTTCTTTTGTCGTGTGTCGTCCGATTGATTCTTTTTGTACTTGGTATTAATATTAACTTGTATTCGAAGGTCAACCAAACGAGATTTTTCTTACAGCCTAGGTTTTCGTCGGTCACGTTCGTTTCTCCAGCGACAATTCATTGTAATTGGGGGAAAAAACGAGAAGCATTTGCATATCTCAAACAATTTCACCTTTATTTCAAGACCAAGAACAGGTACTCAGATTTTCAAAACTTGTCCGCGTACGCAGACAAGGTTTAGTAAATAGGATGAAGAATGCGAAGAAATTAGTTGGATCCAAATCTAGAAATCATGATTCTATTATCGGAGTTGCTTAACCTAATCGAGTGGAAACATCGTGAGAAGAAAACCCGGGTGTCCTATAATAAAAGGCAGCGAGGAAACGCTCTAAAGAACTCAAAGAGGCCACAGACGAGAACGCTCTAGCGCAGGAAGCAGTGTCTCTTCTTCATTCTCCAAACGCCTAAGGATCCAAGGAACTCAAAAGCTGAAATCGAAGATGACTTTTTCCGCTTTTCATCTTTTGCTGGTAAAGTTTCATACGTAATACAAGTCTTCTTATTGTATTTTTCTGTATGCATCAGTCTGTCTAATTGATTTCAGTCGTCTAATCCACAAATAATAATAATTCTGCTAAAAATCTGTACCAGTACCTGACGTAAATGAATATCCTTTGTTTTAAGTTGTTACTAGCACCGTTGATCATCAGCGCACGGCCGGCAGAACCGATTCAATCGACGCCCAGAGACGCACGACAGCTGCTGGCCCCTGTCCACTACTTGCCATGGGCTCAACCTGCTTTGGTTCCTGATCATCGTTACGGTATATACAGCTTCAAAACTCATTTAAAATAACGAAATCTCTCAAGATTACCTGTCTTTTGTTTTATGCTAGGATACAATCCACTCGTTACACGAGACAATGTTCCCCTCGATGATATCGACTCACGTATTGGATTTGCACTCCTACTATTGTTATTGAACGGTTTAGGTGATGACGATCGTTTAACGTCGAATCGCCCGCTAGGCAATCGTCCATTTTTTACTAGACCACGGATGGAAATCAGACCACAAATATAATTTGTCGTGCTGTCAACATACTGTTCGGCTTATTGTTTCCATCCAATGTTAGACTAACGGCTGCGCTTACATATACTGACTTTTCTTCTTAATGTACGTTCTTGCTAAATTTTGTATTTCACTGTTTGTCTGTTTTTTTCAATCTAATTTTATTGAATTTTCTTTGTAGGGCGCGGTAGCTTTCCTCATATATATCAATTGATAAACGAAATTCGATCACTGTAGGTTATCACCTTGAAATACAAAATTTCAAAATAATGAATCTAGTATAAAAGTATAATGTATCCAGAAAGTCGGATTCTGTAAAACTCTGTGTTTCAAATATCTGATGGTATTTACGTATACGAATAAGAATAGCGCCCAAAAATATTGCGCTTCATCAATATGACGATTAAAATTTAAACGATCCCCAATAAGGATTTAAATTAAAATTTCCTCTTTTGGTACCAGATTTCTTTCTCTATATCGTGATGGCTTTACGCCCATTAGAGTATAACGAGAAAAGGGCACCAGTTTTCCTGATGGATGTATGGCAGTTTAATTGGCGTGTGCACCATCCTAACTCTCATTCACCACTTTGATTTAAAGACATTAGAATTGGCTATCCCCTTTATTTACATGATATCTTCATCATTTCAGTAATTACTACCCTGTCTTCCACGCCTTCTGCCTTGCAGCGCAAAAAGATGCAAAACATGACATTTGCCAAAAACAGCAAAACAAGTTGTTTCTGGTTTTTTCCCCTGTCCTAAACGATATAGCAAATTTATCTTTATACAGCAACTAATGTAGTAGCCGTAAGTGCGGTGGTTATGCAAGCCACCTGACTACCGTTCCTGATTCGTTTTCAAAGAAGAAGGGTTGCTCATCATCCAGCTCATGCTTGCTTTATTTCGTTAACAATAAAACGTGAATCTGAGGGTCTTCGAACTGCTAATCGGTCATCAGCATTAGGCACTTAACGAATAGCTACACGTGTATATAGTCATTTGCAGCCCGTTTGAAAAAGTAAAATTTTTCTTTTTGTTTTGCAGCTGACATTACAATCTTGATATAAAATGGAACTCGTATCTTGGCTGATATTCACATCGCCAGAACCGGTCAATACATAATTAAACAAAAACAAAGAAATGTCAGTACTCTCCAGTCTGACGAATTGCGACTCAAAACTTGCAAGTTTACAATTCTTGAAAAATCACATGACTTAGCAGAAGCTCATGGACGAGTCGTATAAATTGAACCGTCAAATTGTAGGAAAGTTAGACAGTTGGACGCGACCATTCGTCACAGGTCCATCACTTTGTTTTCGCTTTGAAGAAGTGCATCAGCGCGCAAAAAAGACGCAACCACAAATACAACATGTCTGTTGCTTATTTAAGTCTCCTGGTGGTAATATTATACAACTATTCTTTCAATTACAAAGTTTAAATCATTCAAATCAATCACCTGCGCTGTACCTTTATAGTTGTTCGTTGTAAAACCCACCTGTTAGTTAGTTCAGTTAATTGAATCTCACTTTGAAGCTTCCTTGTTATAGATAACGTATAATATGCGTTCATCATTGTTAATTGCAGAAAAAGCTAGAAGTTAAATCTGTTTCAATTATGTAGTTGGTGTTGGCTCCGATGATGGCGAACGCAATGCCCGTAGCCCCAACTGAAATTGCCTCCAGCAGAGAGCCGAGGCAATTGATGATGCCTTCTTATGTACCATGGGTCCCGCAACCAGGTTACGCATATCGCCAATACGGTTACGGTAAGTTGAATATATAAGGCTCGTCTTTGACAAAATCTGCCTCCTAATCAATATATAGAAGTTATAATTCTCTCTTATAAAGTCCATCGTTTGAAACGAACGAAAGTAATTGTCTTGGTGTTTTTGAAAATGTATATACAGGACAAAATCCTTTCTTTTCGGCGTCGGGGCACCAATTGGCCGGCCCAATCGATGAACGATTTGGATTCGCTCTTCTTGCCAGTCTCTTCGGTGGTGGTGGTGGTGATGGCGATGGTGATGGTGATGGTGACGACGACCGATATAGTACATGGAACTTTCGTCCACTAGCTAATCTGCAACAGCCGTTTGCCTGGCCGATGGCTGCATTGCTCGGTTAGGAAAATCAACTGGCCATCACCGAGCGCAGTGGGTTATTGCCGAGTTGTTTTGTGACTTTATTCCTTTAATCCTGATATCTTAAACTCTTTCTTACATACTGTAGCAAGACTGCTAATACAAACTTAATTTAATGAAATCCTATCATTGTGAACAGTTGTTGGGTTTTAATACTATAAATATAGTAAATAGTGGTGCTATGACGATATAGCTTGTTCTGTCTTCTGTTATATTTGTCCCGATTTGGTGATTATACGATTACTGCATACTAATAGAACCCTATATGTACATCCCTGATGAATTATTCCGTCCCTATACCGTTTAATGTCCATCATGATCCAGTTGCCAACAACCAGTTTCTGTGTGGCCTTTGGCTTTCGGTCAACAAAGTCAGCAAGTGCCTCACCTGTCTGTGTGTTTTGTTCCTCTTAAATTATTCAAATTTATTCCTTGAAACAAGTCGATAAAATATACGTGTTCCGCCGTTCCGGGGGTGTCGCCTATAGCAATGGCAATCGAGTTCCATGTATGTTCGCCCCGCAAATGGCCTTTCTGCAACAGCAGTTGCCATCGACCTCAACTTCGTCCCTTCTATGGGTTAGAAGCCCCACATCAGCCCGTTATTGCCTTGCGAGGAAATATCATGAAGATTTGAATATTTGCGACAGTTCTTAATTTAACGAAAAGAGACAACAATTCGAATGTAATAATATCATGATGTGGACCAATAAAAGCATATCAGTTGAATGAAAAATGTTTGTTTTTGTGGCACAAGTCAATACGGTGGCGTTATGGTAAGAAAATTCCCAATCTCAGTCGAAAACTTTGCTATTTGGAAATGATGTATCTACCTAATAGTGAACCGGTTCACACTGACTATAGTCAGATAAAGTTTGCGACGCAATCGCTAAAAAAAAAAAAAACAATCACGTGTGTACAAATAGATTGAAGTTTAACCTTCGATGTTTAGTTCAAATATCGTTTTTGTTGCATTTTGAATTTGATTTTAAATTAGCATTTTTGAATTTTGAATCTAATTTAAATAAGAATTTTGTGAAAAGCGTTTGGTACCTGAGATGCCATTAAGGAGGCAATAGGCAAATATGTTTGTAAATTGGTCCAGCAACAGCAACAATGATTCCTTTTAACGGTCTGATCTTTATTTATTTTATTTTTTTCAAAAATTAACATGTTTAGACCATTTTTCTGTTTGTCATGTAACGCCGGATAATACATGACACGCATGCAAAGTTAAAAAAAAAAAAAAAAAAAAACCTGCAGAACTTTGGCATCGCTAAAAATTTTCCTTTATGTCCTTTGAACCATTCGAAACAATGAAATAGGGCAATCGCCTAACGGGATATTTTGTTTGCCCCCTCCCAACCCATGTTGATCTTTTTCGTTACGAAAGATTACGGTGTAAACAAAGGCATTAAACAAGGAAGTATTACGTAGGCTATAAAGTTTGATATGCAACTCTAATTCTAAACGTTCAGCTATCTAAATTCCTTGTGCTAATAAATGCTGGTTTTCCCGAGTCGAAAGTGAGCGTCAAGATTTATCCAGGACGACTCATTCATGTCAAACAATAACAAAGCCTCAACATTTGGGACTACAATATTCCTAATCAAGGCGAACACTCTTTGCGCAGCGCAAAGTGTTGCAAAACTAACGGAAAATACCAAGGAAATACCCAACGCAAAAGGGGAAAATGTCTTATCTCATTGATCACCTAAGCATTAACTTGTAACACGTAGCCTATAATGAAAAACAGAAACGGGCATATAAAAAGGCAGGAGAGACACATTGCGATGCATATACGATCCGTCGGCCTGCAATTTCACCCAAAGCCGAATTACATTCACCAATTTGAAATGGCGTTGAGCAAATTCAACTTATTTCATTACCAGCTGAATGCGGTATCTTGTTTTTTAAACAGACAGTTACCCAAAAGCGCTAGATGTCTCTCGACGGTGCTGGTGCCAGGAGAAGCTTCCGGTCCGAGCGTCAAGACCACCGTTCCAGGCCCCAAGTCCAGGCAGATGATTGCAGATTTAGACAAAATCCAATTCGCTGGCAGCGTCTTTTATTTCACAGACTACAAAAACAGTTTGGGAAATTACGTTGTCGACGCTGATGGCAATTCAATACTGGACGTCTTCAGTCAGATTTCTTCGTTGCCGTTGGGCTACAATCATCCGGATATGCACAAAGTCGTCCAAGATCCCGACAATCAAATCGCGTTCATCAACCGGCCCGCATTGGGCATCTTTCCTGCACAAGGCTGGCCTGAAAAGCTGACCAACAGTTTGCTATCCGTTGCACCCAAAGGGCACACTCAGGTTGGTGTACATATTATACTAATTAGAACCAATTTCATTCCAACGCTTTTTTAAATGAATGAATTCAATCAAACAAGGTGAATACAATGGCGTGTGGTTCTTGCTCCAATGAAAATGCTTTCAAAGCGGCATTCATGTGGTACCGAAACAAACAACGAGGAGGAGCGTCCATCAGTGATGAGGAAAACAGCAGTTGCCTCGTGAACCGAGCACCTGGTTCAACCCCGTTCACCATCATGTCGTTTAAAGGTAGACCTATATAAGCTTTAATATTTCATCCATATACGTCATAGCTATAAAAGGACTGGTGAATTCGTGTTGACCAATAGGAAGTTTTCACGGCCAAACACTTGGTTGCCTTACGACGACGCATTCCAGATCCATTTTTAAATTGGATTTCCCAGCGCTGGATTGGCCCATCGCCAGTTTCCCTCGTTACAAGTATCCCCTTGAAGATCACGTTAAAGAAAATGAAGCCGAGGATCGCAGGTGCCTGGCGGAGGTGGAAGAGCAATTCGAAATTTACAACAAGGCCGGCAAGTTTGTGGCCGGTGTTGTGGTCGAGCCCATCCAAGCCGAAGGTGGTGACGTCCACGCATCGCCGGAATTCTTCCAGCAGCTGCAACGCATCACCAAAAAGGTAGACATACATTTTATGTACAATTTTTTTTTTTTTTATGTTCATTCCCCATCGTAATATAATCTTGCGTTTCTTCATATATGCAAATAAGAACGGCGCTGCCCTCATTTTGGACGAAGTTCAAACGGGTGGCGGAGCAACTGGTAAATACTGGTGTCACGAACACTTCAACTTGCCCGATCCAGCGGATTTCGTTACGTTCAGCAAGAAAATGCTGACCGGAGGCTTCTACAGTCTGCCCGAATTCAGGTCATTCATTTGAATATTTCATTTTTTTTTTTTTTTTTTAAAATAATAAATACGTATATATATAGTCTATATATCATTCGGGATATGATTTGAAACAGGCCTCAGCAAGGACTCAAGATATTCAACACCTGGATGGGCGATCCTTCCAAAGTGCTGTTGCTTGAAAAAGTGGTCCAAGTGGTGAAACGCGACAACCTTTTGAAGCTGGTCGAACTTTCTGGTGCGTGTCTTTTATGTTCTCCGACCGCCATTAATATTATGGACCGACATATTACTGAAACTTGCTGCATAATTCATTTGTTTTTGTATACAGGCAAAAAGTTGATGGACGGACTGAAAGATTTATCCAATCGATTTCCCCAACACATGAAGAATAACGTGCGAGGCATCGGTACATTTTGCGCGTTCGATTTGACCAGTCCGCAAAAACGCGACGAGGCTTTTTTTAGGTTGCAGCAACATGGTTTGTTTGTTAATTATTATACGTAACATATTTGATTGACGCGATGACGGTGACGCATTTCAAAATTATTAGGAGTTCAAAGTGGACCTTGCGGTGAGCAAACTATCCGTCTGAGACCGTTTCTGGTGTTCCAGCCGAAACACGCGGATATTTTCCTGGATGTTCTGGAGAAAGTACTGAAGGAAATCCAGACTCCCTAAAATGAAAAAAAAGAAAAAAACCAAGAAAATTTTGTTTTTATTGCGTTTCCTATATGAATGTCAATTCTAATATTGGCTGTTTTGTTTTTGGTCAAACACAATTGCTTCTCTTGTAATTGAAATCAATACATCATTTATTCCAAAGGTCGATTATGTCCGCCGTGTCGTAACTATTCAGTGTTGCCGTTCCGTATTGATAATTGAATTAAGGGTTTTTTATGGGTTTTTTTTTTTTAAGATAGTGCCACACCCAATTGATTTCATAATACTAATTTTTTTTTTTTCTTATCACTTTTTGCGTTGCTTTTCAATGTATGAGTAATAGTGTAAAGTAATGAATTGCGCGTTGAAAGCTCAGGGTATATACGTGACTGTATCTCACCAATATACCTTTGCCCTCCTCCCCCCGATCACATTCAACTACACAATGATTTCCTTCAATCAAAAATGTTGACTTAAAAGCTGATTTGCATGAAATTCCATGTCCAGTTGTCATTCAGCAAACTTCGTCAAATGTCACTACATCAAGAACAGTGACATTTGCAATGGATGCTGTCGATACCTGATCCTTATGTCATCATCTATATAGGTCAGAATGGCTGACAAACAAGGCACGCATAAAGCAATTTCACAAAAATTAGATGTCATCTGATGGGATGGCATTTTTGTTTTTCTTGCCGTGGTCCCAGCCAACGTCATTTGAAGCTCGGTCGATAAGAGACTAGGCCAAACCTATTATTATCCAATGTGAACTTCTTCAACGGTTCAAATTTTAACACCGTCCGCCAATGGCGAAAAAATTATATTATTCTTTGCCTGACGATGCAACAATCCCTTGTTCCCGAGAATAATGATCCTGTGTTGAATATAAAGAACATGGTCTGTATATGCTGTAGCAAAAGGGAAAAAGAAAAGAAAATAGGACTCGGCTTCGCTACATTATACCATTCTCCAGTATATTAGCATATACGCATCACGGGTTATAACAAATGATGTGTATTATACTATAGGGTAGTTCACTGGCCTTCTCTCATTCTTCCCTTTTTTTTTTCTGTGAGAAGCAGAGGGGAGAGATAACTAATAACTAAAGTTACCACAAAGGCAGGCGATTGATGTCTATACCTGGTTATATCATTCACCATTGTAACAAGAAGTAAATAAACAGAGAAAACGGATATACATGAAATTCTTATTTCCTCTCCCCTCCTTTATAATGTGAAATGTGAAACTTATGCCTATATATGCCACATGGCCTTCTAATCATCTCGATGAGGCAAAACTCGAACGTATCTTACAATTTTTTAACAACTTTGTTTTGTTTTTTTTAGCTACTGGTAAACTAGAAGATGTGATCCATTCCAAACATGTGGAGGATTGAATTCCCATTTTTGTGGAACCCTGAATCCGAAACGTATAGGCGTTAATAACTTATATACATGTATAGTCTTTATATTCTGACGAGGTCACGTAATATACAAGACGACCGTGAAAACAAGTTCAGTTTCGATCAGCATCAACATTTAATTTATTAATGATGATTACGCTTGAATCAATTATGAAATACCTGTACATTGTGTCCGAACCAAAGAAATCGATGATCTGAAATCATGAAAAAAAAAATTAAATCAATGTGGTCTTATACCGAAATAGTTAACGATTTGGGTCGACCGCGCGTTACAATAAAATTTGATGCAAGAACGACATGTAACGATGTAAGTGACAGATGACACATCTAATAGATTGACTAATCCACTCGAATGATTGTTCGAGTACTTGAGCAATGAAACATAAGTGAGTTCATCATGGATGCATAAAGCTAAACAAATAGACTGTCCCACGTAAGAAGACAAAGAAAAAGGGGAGAGCAAACAGTTGAAGTTACGTGACAGAAAAGAAAAAAAAGACAGGACTTTGATGGGGGGGACGTCCACATCAGGCAGCAGCCCGTCCAATAAATAATTCAGGCTTAATGCACTCTCTAACCTATATACATGTTCTTTTTTGTATTGCGTGGAACATAAAAGGTTAGAGTATATAACAACGCACACGCCGACATGATGGAATATGCGACACATGAACAACATAAAAGCACACGACAATCAGCTTCCCTTTATTTTCCTTCTTCGTTGCACTCTCTCTTTTCTTTCGCTGGTGTTAAATGTTATACTACCTTTTAGGTGAGGTATTAAAAATACGTTGTTAACTGGTTGACTGCGTTAAGAGCAGCGCAATCGCCTATATGCGCACTGCGGCAAAATGATCTTTTTAAAAACTCTTTCATTTTTGTGTTTGTGTATGTACGTAAAATCAACCCTATATACACTTTGTGGTCTAGAATCAAAAGAGAGACAGCTGAGCTGCGAAATAACTTTTTGTGTTCATACTGTATGAGTAAAACTTCCATTGATTCGGCACTGACATTGTCTTTTCGTGATGTCCCCTTCGCACGCTGATTTCGATTATTGTCCTACGAGTTTGACCGTAGGCTATCCGAACGAAGACCTACACATCAATCTTCGTTTACACCATACTCATTTGTATTAGTCGTATAAGGTCTGAGATGATCCTGTCGACGTTTTTTTGTTATACGATCTTAACGATTCAAAGATGAGACAGGAGAACGAAACCAAAAAAATACAACAGTCCAATAGAAAATGAGACAGCAGAAATTGACGTTTGTTGAATCGATTTGTCTTTGTACATTCATGAGGGGGAGAACACGGGTCGATATTCACGTGCCTTTTTTTTTTCTTTTTCTTGGCTTTCTGGCATCACACATTGTCGTTTCTTGACACGCATCTAATGACCCAAGCCCCATCATGTAAAGGCCCAGCCTGATGCACGTGTGTTTGTCCCTCATTTCCCCCATCATCTGGACTTTTGGATGAACACAGAAAAGATTTTGATGACGAAACAATCCAATTAATGAACGCTGATCAGGTACAGTATAGGGCAAACAAAATACGAATGTTGCACGAAAACCCCACCCGAAAAAAATAAATAAAGACATTTCTGTTTTCATCCTTCATTAGACTCTTAAAAAAATCAGAAAGAAAGAAATCCATCAACGAGGGTTGCCAGGTAGATCCTTTTTTTGTGTGTGTGTATACCTGTTTTATTTGATGTCCTTCCATTCTCCATGTTATACAACAATAATAATAAAGAACAAAAAGAAGATGGCGATGTAACGATCTTACAGCATCCATAGGCTCCCGCTGTGTGATAGGTATAGCACGAAATGTAACCAGGTGAGCCAGAAAAGGGGAGAGAAAACGAGGGTGAGATGAAAAGATCGTGTCTATACTTGTCTTGTTAACCATATAGGATCTACTTAGTTTGCTGCAATCTCTACACATCCCTTGAAAAATAGGCTGTAGAACAGCAAAAAAAAAAAAAGGGGGGGATGGGGATCTATTGTATGCCCATGATGCTATAACCCCTCTTGATGCCTAATCAATTCATTAATCACTATATGAAGCAAGCTCGAAAAGAGGTAGGCCAAAGAGAGGGGAAAGATAGTGTTGGTGCACAGCAGCTGTGGAAGAGCCTTACCTTTGCGTGATCACGTCTCCCTCTGACGAAACGGAATGAGAGAACAAGTAAATTACACTCCACCGATGATGATCATTCTAAAGCCTTAACAATAAATCGTCCCAGATGAAAAGGGGCCAGTTGTGTTCCTTCCGAATTTCAGAACTCTGTGGCACTTAGGTGAGCAAAAGGTTATTATACCTTCCTCCAGTGAGCTCTACTCGTATCATTTTTGAAGTCAAATCATTTTTATTACACGTGTTTTGCTAAGGAAACTTTCATGCGTCCATGTATTAGCTCGCTGTATATTTCCATCCGAAATTCGTCATTTTTTTTTTTTTTTTGGCAAGTCAACAACAAAGACAAACACACAGTCACACACACACACATACACACTATTGTTATATGTTTATTGTTTTTATTTGGGGAGAGTTTTCATTTTAGAGAAGGGGTTTGAAAATGGTGATACAAATGATTAAAATGAGGAGGGTTTCATTTTGCCATCAAAGGATGTAGTCATATAGATAAAAGACAGCAGATTGGATGTTCATATTGGAATATTCAATGTGACGCTAATTTTTCGGCCATTCATTCGTGATGTATTTATTGTTATCTGAAAGTATATTGGATAGACTAGATGGTTCTACCCTATACAGTATATCTATATAGAGGTGGGTGGCGCATCAAAATATATGTTGGGAAGGGATTGACTCAAAAGGGAAATATGTTTGTTTGTTTTTTTTGTGTGGGGTATTATATACAAAATATATATACTGTATATATTAGCCAAAAGTATAAATGGGGAAATTTCATATTTATCGATAGGAATAATTGAATGAAAGTTTTTTTTTTTTCTAATTTTTAAAAACGATTTTTGTTGTTCTCACGTGTTATTTTTAGTTGGGAAAACATCGTCAAAGTTACAGAAAAATTAAAATGTAGACATTTATTTTCGAGCAATAAAATACTTCTGGAAAAGTTAAATTTACTATGTGTATACGATTGGCTGTTTAGAAAGAGCATCGGTTCATCAGGAGGTTCATTTATGTGGGACATGGCTATTTTCAAATGTCCAATTCGTCCTCTAATAAGATCAGTCACAATGGGAAAACAAAAATTTAAGAATAATGACGTTTGAAAACGAGCACAAATTGATTAGCACTTTGTGGACTAGACGAATCCAAAGAAACGGGTTAGTTTTACAATTCCGTTCCAAAGAAAGAACATGACCCATCAAAAGGTTATGCATTTTCAATCGTTCTTAAAATAGAGGGACTATGTGATGATACACAAATGTATATTTATACGTCATCATTATTTTCAAGGTTGTGCCTGCGCTCTTGCTGGTTTTTCATTTTGAAACAGCAGTTGCTATACGGGCATTGGACGGATTAAAGAATCGGGCTGCATGATGAAATAATCACATCTGCCAAATACATAGTGTATGTGCGCTACGAAGGACGGCTATTCAGTGGATGGCATTGCGTGTCTAGTGCTGGATCACAGCACACGTCAGCAGACGAACAGATTCACAAGAAAATTGGAATTGAATTATGCACAGCATGTTATTCCTATTGTTATTGAGTTCAATCGAAATGAACAACACGTCACAAATTTACAGTTTTCAAACAGAAATGTTGACTCATACGCGATTACGGCCTATTGCGTTTGTATCCATTCTACAAATTATCGAGATCGATGAGCCCTTCAAAATCCAATCCCGGTTCTAGGATGGATAAGACTCGATGATTATTGGCCGCATTTGCCAGCTCGTTCTCCCAATGGCCGGATGGACTCGGATTGAAATATTGGACGTTGCTGTCCATCGTCAGCGACTGTTGCTGATGCAAATTCAATCCTAAAATGAGATCGCTGTAAGAGTAAGGCTCGACGGATAACGCAGTCTCCGACGTTGATGGATAATCGACATATTTGATCCAGCAATCAGCCGATTGTTGCGGTTGTTGGCTGCCTTGTCCGTAAATGGTCAGATCCAGCGAAGCGTTGGCATCGGTCATCAGGAGATCGGAGCACGAACAATCGTCGCTGTTCTCTTCGGCACAGCAACCGAACAGTTCCTCCACATCGTCAATATCCGTTGATGCCGGCATTGAAACTGGGCTGAACTCGATTCCGCCGGAAATGCTGGCCGTGCTGTTCGTGTTGCAAAAGGTGCCAGTCGGATCCGCAGCCGACGTGGAGCTGGGCACGGAGAGCTGATCGAAAAAGAGATCCGAATCGCGGAATCCGCCCCAGGTGGCGTTGTTGAACAAGTCGACATTGGTGTTACACTCAGCTGTAGGTCCCAATCCAAACTGGTGCTCCATCGGAGGCAAAATGGCTACCGACGCCATTGACATTTCGTCGATGATGGACATGCAAGCCTCTTCCAGCTGCCGGTCGCAGCTCTTCCTCGACTTGCTATTTGCGCCCGATCGGCCACCTGCGGTCCTCGAGCTGTTCTTCTTGTTCATTCCGAGCCCCAATCGTTTTTTCTTCAGCGAATTGTCATCCAATTTGCTCTCAAACGCCGGGTCCAAACGCCAAAATCCTCCTTTGCCCGGCTCGTCTTTCGAACGTGGGATCTTGATGAAACATTTGTTCAAAGACAAATTGTGCCGGATGGAATTCTATGTATACATGAAATTGCATCGGATGTTATCAACATGATTATTTCTCCCTTTCCAATGTCATTGAGAATTAGGCTGCATCAGCTAGATGCTGCTGTTTCGAAAGATTAAGTATTGAACGGTAATGGCGACACGGAGAGAGTCAAGGGCTGGACGAATTGAGAACGAACGGCTATCACGCAAAGGCAATCGATCGTGACTCTAATATAGAATTGGCTGGGCCGGCTGCTCGCTGGCTAAAACTCATCATAATTTCATGAAAATGGTTTCTCAGCTACAGCAGAGTTTTTGTGGAACACGCTGCAGGAGGAATTTGAAAATAGGAGGGTGAAAGAGGCGTGGTGCGGTCAGTTTGCGTCCTCGATCCGCTGAAGCGTCTGAATAATTGAACGATCTACGAGGGGCAGAGAGAGAGAGAGTTCTCGTCAAATGTCCCGTCCCTCCCACTCTCGCCATTGGTGGCTGCCAGAATCGACGCTGATCGAGCCGCACATCTACGCAAAGATGGCGGCGCTAGAGAGTCAACAACAACACACACACACGTACTTGCCTCCCGCGCAGCTTCAATGGCGGGATTTCCGATACTGTCGGGACTTTTTGGCAAACAAAAATTCACATTGACCATTCCCGTCCTACTCTCTGCGACACTGGCCTCTGTGGTCATCTATGCAAGTTATTTAATAATTTAAAGTTGCATTGAAGTGAGATCAGTATAGCCGGTGCAGCGAGACGCGCACGTCCCCTGCCCATACGGAGGGGCAGGTGGAGGTCACGTGCTATGTAAAAAAAAAAAAACCAAGCGAAACATAGACACACGAATGTTTTCCCGTTAGCTCTGGCAATTTCTCGAATCCGTTCCCAATCAATAGATACATACACAATGCTATATAGGTAGCTCTTAAGTTTACACAAAGGGAATAAGAAAGTTTGCTGTACAACAACACGCGATATCTCTCTATCGCCATTTTGTGTGTGTGTTGCACTGCGAGAAATCCGACACAAAGAAAAATGAAAGAATATAAAATCTATTCATAAATTCGTCCTTTTTACCTGCCAACTGGGATCTGCGTTGCGGTAGTAGAGATAGTTCTCCTTGATCCACTTGTAGATGGAAGAGAGCGTCATTTTGTGTTTGTTCGTTTTCATGGCCATGCAAATGAGCGACGCGTAAGAGTAGGGCGGTTTCACATCGCCCACCGTCTTGTAGTCGATCTCCTTTTCTTCTTCCTTCATAACGGCCACCGACGACGTCGAAGACGACAACGATGAGATCGACGACGACGATGTCGACGACGAAGGACGTTTGCTGTTATGATTGCCGTATCTGACGCCGTTGTCTTTCATGTGATGAGCGGATAAACTGGACGACGTGAGCAATCCGCGGCTGGAACCGCCGGACGTCATGCAACCCATCATGCCTAATAAATGGTCCGGCTGCGGCGATGCGGGTGGCGTCGGTGGCGCCGTGCCGCTCACCGACGACAGATTGTCCATTATGTTGAGATTGTGCAGCCAACTCAAACTCGTCAAATCACTCGTTTCGACAGACATTTTTCGTTTTGTTTTGTTTTGTCTTCTTTATTGATGGGTTTTTATTGGTTGCCTTGATTAGGAATCTGGCGAACAGCGAAAAGAAGGCCCTTGTTTACGGACAGAGTTCCAACGTGAATTCGGCGAATGCGGTTACCTAATCGGAATAATGAAACAAACAATTCTTTTGTAAGATGCATCTCAAGTTACACGAAATTTGTGTCAAACACTAAAGGGTAAGAATGTTAACCCTTCCAAAATGGAGAGGTTTACGGGTACAGGTAGAAATAATACAGGGATTACGTTGGCTGAGGGGTGCGACGGGTTACGCAAAAAGGAAACAAAAGAACGTCGTCCTGAAGCGCGTGCCGGTAGCGAGAGCGCGCCGTTGAAACACGAGAATAATAATGAAACACACACACACATAAAAGAAAGGTCACGGCAGTACACGAAAAGATGGGACTATAATTTTCTGAAAATAATGCGATGATGCAAAACAAAAATAAAAAAAAATGTATCTTTCTCATTTCCAATTTTTTGCTTTTATTGTTTAACTGCATTTGATAACGCCGATCCGTAACTAATATTGCGCATCACACGAACTATAGTTAATACATATATATAGTAGCAATGGGGGTGAGGGGAACGTTTTTTTTTTTTTAAGGTGACGAATACAAAAGAGGGGAGAGAGTTAGAATCGGTTAAAAAATAATGTAGAAGAGGGAGAAAAGAAAAAGAAAAAAAAAAAAACATTATCATGGGAAATGTCCGGTCAGGTAATTCCCATCAACGGTTGAATGATGCTCTGTTGGCCCCCTTGTTTTATTTTATTTTTTTTTTTCGCGTCCGTTAATGTCCATCTAAAGCTATATACTCTCTTGTGTACGTGAAAACCACCCCCGCACGCTCTGTGTCGAAACACCTCGCATGTGAACCCCAATGCCCATCAAATCGTATTACCCTTGGCACAACTCTGCAACGTTATACCCTCAACAGACTTTATCTAAAAACACAATCTACTTTCAGGTGAATCAGGTAACTTGCCTGGGGTTGCACGCACCAATGAAAATGAAAGTCAATTTTGAATGACACATACCTATATATATATTTCGTCTTCATTTTCCCAATTGACTTTAACTCTGTTGGATGATTGCAATCAATAACTACGAGTCTAATGATGAACGGCTTGATAAATGATAATAATAATAGTAATGGTCATTAGGCTTATATAACATACCATTAGAGAAACATCAATTGATGACACTTGACAGCGGCCCGGAATGAAAAATAGTAGAGACACGAGCACTCGAAGAGTACGATAGCGTAAGAGTTCGTTGTTTTCAAGGCCAATGGGTTTTAAAGCGATGCGAAATCAAATGTTATTGATCAGAACGTCTAGTAGGCACGCCACATGACTGTGAATCTCGCGCAACGTCCAGCTCTTCGATCAGCATTTCACCATCATTTTTTTTTTCGTCAAACCATTTACCATAACACGATTGTTAGATGTTTCGCAAACCATCCGCGATGATGCCGCACTTTGAAAAACCAAAACCAAACTTTCAAATGGACAGATCAGATCAGCATCCAGCAGCAATTTTCTTATCTGCTTCCAAAGATTTTTTTGTGAAACGAATCGAGGAATGAAAAAGCGTGGACGACAAACTCACGATGACAACTAACTCGGACGGACGGCCGGAAATGTGTGCGAGTCTGGGCAGTACGTGCATCGCTCTTTTCGTGTCCCTTTTCTTTCTCTTTTTTTCCTCTTTCTCTCTTTTCTTTATCCACCCCCAGTCCTCTCTCCAGCAGCAGCAGCAATTCAGGTGGAACACAGTGCACCGGGTGGATGTAAACCGTTGTATAGGTGGGTGGCACGTCAAGAACAAGGTGAATCGAATGTACATGTCTAGCATATAAGTATAAGGTAAAGGTAGGAGGGTTTTTGTTTTGGCTTATCCACAGCGAGCAGCTGCATGCCACGATAGGCGACATACTACCAGCCAGCAGCTCGCAACCTGCACATGCTCTGCTCGCACATCGACCCCCCTCTTCTTCCTTTTTTTTTTTACCTACTAATATTCTTTCAGTTCTTTGTTCCTCTTTTTCGTGAGTCTTCGTCAATGACGCAGCAAACCATTTTTTTTTTTTTTGCAGTTTTTCTTTCTCGTCTTGTGTGCAATCATTCACGTGGCTCTACATTCGGTATGCGATCGTGAAATGTGATGATACAATTTGATTTAAGTTTACAGATATGGAGGTATTTGAAACTGACCTTTTCAATGTTTGGATGGACGAAACCAAAAGGTTTTCAGCTTGTTCCAATCAAATTTAGGCTCTCTGAATTTGTAATTGTCATTCAACAACAATTGTCATTCGAATCGGAGTTTCATTAGCAGTCGACGATTGACGGACGTTTAAACGAGAACAAATCAGGCAAACTATTTTAGAAAGACGGTTGATCTACGTCTCCAATGATCAATGGACAATGCACGTCACGAATGCAAATCAGAACGGGAAATAAAAGAACACCGGAAGACAATAATAGCATGTGCGCTTTTTGTTCCTATTGCTCGCTCTCTTAGCCCCCTTTTTACCGTTTTCTCTGTTCATTTCCATCATGTGCACTGCAAAGAGATGGTGTATAAAGCCAGCCTACTGTTCTACGTGTTCCATCACTAGACAACCCTACATTGGCTGAGGGCGAGCGCAAGGTGGTGGGGGAGAAAAACAGATGGACCAATAGGAAACTGGCAGGAAGAATTTAGAATACTGAATAAAAAAAAATAAAAAAAGAAGGGGGCCAGGTGCTTTGCCGAGCTGCGCGGTGGCAGGCGACGGCGGATGCGCACCGACACGACCGGGACCCGTTGGGACCACATTATAAGAGCAATCGACATAATAGTAGTAGAAACTACGAGGGAAAACGCATCTGCAGCATTTCGGATTTTCCCTTTTTTTTCTGTATAGCTCTTGTTGGTTGTGTGAATGTTTGTCTGTTGAAATTATCAGCAGCCCGGAAATGATATTTTATTCACATGTACTGTATTTAAAAAAAAACTCCAGCATTTCATACTGGTGTGTTCATTTTCAAACTTGATTATGGATACAGATGTGTAGGACAAAATGTTGTTGTATCATTACATATATAATCGCGAATTCTCAACATTCGATGGTGCAACCATCGAGTGATGCAACACACAAAACCAAGCATATTTTACTGTAACAATTAAAATTACACGGAATTGAGTGTCGTCATTATTTATCGGTAAAACTGACCAACATTTGTGTTTTGACTTCATTTGTTTTGTTCTCGTCTGAACTTCTTTCCTTTTGAGATATCCCTGCGGTTAACCTTATATAGACGTCCGCAAGTGCCCGATCAATAACAAGAAAACTTTAAACCGTGTTTGCGCGTAGCTTTCCTTCCAGAAAGCGACATGCAATTTGCTGCGCAATTTTATTTTTTCTTTTAACCCGGGGAACTGACAAAAGACCTGGCATGTCAGTCGCATTTGATTTCGACACGATTATACAGCACCATCATCGTTTAAAAACAACAACCACATCTGATCCATTTAAATAGCGATACTTAATTCATTCAAACACTGCCTATACACGTGAAAATATGATGCCTCGCTTAACAGTTGGAAATCATCCGTTGAAAAAAAAAAATGATAATCTATTAAATAATGAAACGAGAGAAATTGATGAGGGAATCCGACCAGATGGAAATGGTCCAAATGACTGGTCATCATACATTGTCCAGGGTGCCAGGGCTATCTATTGGTTGCTCATCCTTTTTTTGGGTGGCAGGTGCTTTCCTTCCCATCAAAGTCCACGATTAGTTGCCTTTTCCGTCCATGAAATAAACAAAACAAAACAAAAACAAGATAAAACGTAACGTCATTTCTATATATCCATGCGTTTTGCCTTTCATTTAGCTGGAAAAGATCAGCATGAAGAATAAGGGACAAGGGTATAAAAGCCATTTGCGAATGAATTCTCAATGCCGTTTGGCTGAGAGAGTCATAGTATCGATTTTTCAGTTCATTTCTTTTGCTGGCAATTCCGTGAGTAGACTCTTGGTCGTGTACATTCTGTGTACCTACAACCGACGTTCTGAGGCGAATGAGAGGATGGAGCAAGGACGGACCATCCAGGCAGAAAGAGCTGGGAACCAAAGAATATTCTGGACGTGCTACTCACGCAACCCCGTTTCATACACTTACGGGTCGCACATGCACATTGGCCACGAGTAACGTGGATAGAGCTCAAAAGCCAAAACAACGCAGATCCAACTGAATAAGAAGAGCCAACGAAGAAATAAGAAATCTACTCAGAAAGAAAACCATGGTGGATGGAGAGGGAAATTGCTTCCGTGTCGTAAGATCGATGAGCCGGACCGAGAATGCAGTCATTTTCTAGGTTGGGCAAATGAATTGGATACCAGCGTTCAAGCGTCTAACAAATGGATAGACGTGAACGGATTTGAATGATTCGAGTTTGGGGATGAAAAAAGAGACCCGCATGAGGGCACGTGCCCACCAACAATGCAAGAATGAATAAAAAAAAATGGTAATTTGGCGTGTATTCCATTTTACAATATCTTACACTTGATTGCATCCTAGGAAATAGGAAAAAACAATAAAAAAAAAAGAAAAAAAAGGAGAAGAGAGGTGTACAGACACGTTGCACGCTAGTCAAATCAGTGACCTCAGGCAGGACGAAGGGAAGGATCTCGATAAAAACAATTGAACAAAGGCCGTCAAAA
Source organism: Daphnia magna (assembly GCF_020631705.1). NCBI lineage: Eukaryota > Metazoa > Arthropoda > Branchiopoda > Diplostraca > Daphniidae > Daphnia > Daphnia magna. Next base: position 10,001,796 of record NC_059188.1, on the reverse strand, counting down.
ATGACACAGATGAGAGAAAGAAAAATGGAAGAAAAATGTATAGTCGAAAATTAAATAAACTCAATTCCCTCGTATTTGAAATCACCATCGATTTTGGTCTCTGGCAGTAGGATTTGACCGTCAATGTCAAAGGCCATGATGAAAGAAGCTGTTTTACCTTGATTCTCTTCAGATTTCAGGGCCACAATCAGTTTGTCGTGTGTATTGGGCACAAATTTGAAGCTTGAGAATCCGTGTGTGGGGCTGATGTCACCGATCCTTTTAGCCTAATTGAGCAGAGAGAGAAAAATAGTCATCAATTTGCATCCAGTTGAACTAATAAGAATGATGGAACAATACCTTGATGTCGCTAAACTCCTCGTCAGCGGTGAGCATCAGATTCGTTCCTCGTGATTCATCCAATTTCTCGTCATAACGGTCTTTACTCTCGCGGCGAGGTAGGAAGAACCACCGCTTGTGGACAGAACTCCACGATACGGATTCGTGGATTATGTAGCCTGAGGATAAAAATGAATGTTGTAAAATTAAAAAAAAAAAAAAAAAAGTACGATTTGAATTTACCCGGGAATGAAATGTCTACTGTTTTTGCCAATTTTTCATAGCGCGTATGCCAATCGATATGGGAAACTTCACCTGTTGGGCTAATCTTTTTGATGTACTGCGGGTGATAATTAACCAATTCACCTGTCGGGGTAGTCCACGCTTTACCCAGACCTCCTACATAGAGTGTTTGATCCTTCACAGTTGCCCATTCACTCTTGAATCCTAAAATTATTACAGGGCAGAGATAAAGTTTCTAAAGGCGGGAAAGTCTTATAAAGCGTATTGTGTTTTACCTTTTGCCACGCGTCCATGTCCATCGACTAAAAGTACCCATGGAAATGCGAATTTGGAAGCAATATCTATTTGGTAAATGGTTCCGGTTCTATCGTCAAAACCCAGAAGAGCACCGTTAAAGACTACTAATTCTGACAACTCCATTCCTCTTCCTCCTTGGGCAAGGGAAGTTTTCAATGTTACAAGTTCATCTTTGTCCCATTCCAGAGAAACCTAGTATTGAGAATGTTAGATTAGAATCCATTAAGAATTTTTAAATGTCTTGACAAGTTTACCTTATTATTTTCTACATCAACAAAGAGTGAACCTGTTTTTAAATAACTAATCCATTCATCATTTTTTTTTGAATTGGTGTCTAAGTCAGATATTATGGCAATCTTGTATCTTACACCCTTTTCTGTCCTCACTGGAGTGGTGAAGGGATAAGTCGAGTTATAGGTGTTCAACTTTGGCTCAGGTAAATTATGCTTGTGAAGGTGGTCACTCTCGTAATTGGTTGGAATTCGCTTTTCTAGCATGTACGGGTTATGAGGCTTACTGTGAGAAACTGAATTGTAAAACATGACCAGAGCTATGACGCCAACAGCCAAAACTCCCATAACAAACTGATACTGAAGACGAACAGTGCTATTTCCGATGCGATAGGCTGTCGGAATCTGGATGGCTTGTCTCCAGTCCTGCATTCTGTCGGTTGTCTCGAAGCCTGGTTCAGTAACAGTAAGTTTGCTATATTCTACCATAGCTTTTTAGGATCCATTTAAAATCTAACACTATAACTTGACAAAAAGTACGACCAGGGTAAGCTGGTCCTCTCGAACCAGACACGTTGGCAAAGTGTTTTGACAGTCTCTTTCCACCCACAACGGACAGTCGGACAGATTCTTTTTATGTACACGTGGCGTCTGCTAGATCGTCTGCCGGATCCATGGTGGTACCTCGATTTACCGAATGCAGGAACAAGAATGCCGAGCAGTTTTGTAAAGAATATCCGAATAAAACCAATAAGACCCATTATTATTATTTTTTTGTTCACATTGTTTTTCAACTTTTCATAATTTTGCACGAACGTACACGCACAACTTTGCGTTTCCGTTTACAGATGGCGTGTAAGAAGTATTGTTTACAGTCTATTCTACTGTTTTGCCGTTTTCTCTAACCGATTGCCATTTTTTATTAAATGGTTTCGATCCGGAAACAACAGACAAATCAAATTATCAAATTATGATTGCTATGGATTTACTGAGTGAAAAGTTACGGATTCCTCGCTTGTATATAAGAAAAACACAACTTAAAGACGTTTATATAGCAGCCTTATCGCAACAATGGTGTTTGTAAGTGAAAATTAAAAAAAGCAATGACAGTTCTCATATTAAAGGGAATTTGTTTTGGTTCACTGCTCAGATATATAAAAGAAAATTTAAAGTTGCCAGATGAATTTGAGTATCATTCTACTTATTCCCCAAATGAAGTGCAAGCTTTTCTATGGGACTTGGAATCTCTTCTTGGCCCTGATTGGTTGTTAGTGTATATAAATGTAAGCAAATCTGCCATATCATCAAATGATTTTTTCAAATCCTTATTTTTATTTACAGGTTATTCCAAAATGTAATAATCCAGTCCTATCAATGTCCAATATCAATTCCGATTTGGGTCTAGATGCTAAGGACCTCACCTACTCACAGTACCTACACTATGTGTCTCAAACAAATTTCAAAAACCTCTGGAAAGAATCACAAAAGAAATTTCCAGATGCATACAGGCCTTTTGCCTTAAATAGAGGTCGTCGAAATAATCCTAAAAACTCTAGTTGGCAGGAATCTTTTTGTTCCCTATTATTGCGAGTATTTAGCTGTCCCATTGTTTCTTTGGAAACTGGCACAGTGCTCCATCATAGAAACCAGTCACAGAGCTGTTTTCTACAAGCAATTGGCATCTTTGAGTGTTCTTCCAACTTTATTGTAATCACAGAACATATTCCTCATAGTGTGCACCAGTGCCTCAGTCTCAGTCCAGCTCTCTTAAATTCAAATAGTGTGAAGCCCATGTTTTTACTGTTCCAAACATTGTATGCCATCAAGGAAATGCATGATCGATCGCTTTTCATAGAGGGGGTGTCATGGCAACAATTTTTCATCAACGAGAGCTTAAGTCTTAAAGTACTTCCGGCACTCGCCTCTAGTTTGATTCCCTTAGAACCCATTCAGCCAATAAAACATGAGCCTAGTCTGCAAGAATTGACAACTTCATGGGTAAACTTGACTTCTGCATCAAATCAATTATTGTTAATGTTTTGTTTAAAATTTTCTTTAATCCTTATAGGTACGAGGTTGTTTGTCTAATTACGATTATCTGATGGCTTTGAATGATCTCGCCGGTCGCCAGATTGATAATCCTTTCAACCATCCAGTTTTGCCTTGGATCTCAGACCTCAGTTCCCCCTTTGGCAATTGGAGAGATCTGGCCAAATCAAAGTTTCGGCTGAATAAAGGCACTGTCATGTGGACTGTGTTTTCAACTCAGTACATTGCAATTAAGAAAATGTTTTTGTAGGTGATAGACAGCTTGATCTGACGTTTGATCCGACAACGTTTGAATCACTAGAAGGGAAAGAAGACGTATTAACGACCCAAGTTCCTCACCACGTGACCGATGTGCTTTCCGAAATCACTTATTATGTTTACGTGGCAAGACAAACGGTACGGTCAGTTCTTTGTCGTTACGTAAGACCAAATTGGAATCCTCTAGAATATCCTTCGTCTATTGAACGGATGCAACAATGGACACCAGATGAGTGTATTCCACAATTTTTCTCTGATCCCAGTGTCTTTAAGGTATTTTTTAAGTTAACATGTTCATTAACCATAAAAATGAATAAATCATATTATTTATTTCAGTCGATTCACGATGATTTACCGGACTTGAATTATCCATCTTGGGCTTCGAGTGCCGAGGACTTCATCACAAAACATAGGAATGCACTGGAAAGCCCATATGTTTCTGAAAGACTTCACCAGTGGATTGACTTGACTTTTGGCTTCAGGTTGCTTGTTATTTATGCTAACGTAAGTTTTCTTTCATAATTACCGCGATTTTAGGCTGTCAGGATCCGCTGCTGTTAAGGCTAAAAATGTCCATCTCAGTTTGGTTGACGGACATGTAAATCTAAGTACTCGAGGTGTCATCCAACTATTTAGCCAGCCTCATCCTCGAAAGCTGCTACCATCTCCCTACGTCGGAAGGAGCCCTCCCCGCTTACCTCCGGCTGAAGAGCAATTATGCTTGCCACTTGACTATAATCCTGTTGGATTGTTGAGGCAGTTGGAGACTCTCAGCCACTTCCACGGCCCAACTCAAGTCGATTCACATGATTTAGCCGCTGTTACAATAGCGGGTCGACGCCAACGTGACCTCCAGTGGTTAGTGACGCTAGCTGTGGAACTTTTCATTCCCGAACGCTTCCGTCTCTTGCGGCAGAATGCAACACTCGAGGAAAGATGGCAGATATGTCAAGATATAATACGTTTTGATCGACATCTTGTGCCACGTTGTCTACGAGCCTTCATACAGACTGTCTTTCACAATGAAACTGTGACTGCTCAAGGCCTTCCTCCTCCGTCCGCTCATCAACTTCTCCAGCCAATGGTTTCTCTTATTCCGTTCCCCAGCGAGTTTCCAGCAGTGCTGAGAGCCACCCGTAGGTTGAGACAACTCTTCGAGAACGAGAATATGGATTTCTCCGAGGCCGGCAAAATTATTTCAAGCTTTTCAAATTTATCAAGCATCTCTCTCTTGATTCCGTTTGTTAAAGCGCTGCTATTGAAGAGTTCCACGGCCTTCCGGGCAGCTCTTTATCTGTTAGATCCAATCGCCACCGCCTTAGGACCTTACGAAACTGCCAAAGAGTTCCTTCACATTATCCTGAAGATCATGGGACCAGAGCAACCTTCGGCTCCACTAGTATTTTTGTATCATAAAAGGTTTTTGTTGATGCTTCAGGTAAAACAGAAGGAAAAATCAAGACCAAACAAAGAATTTCATTGCAATCCGAATATAATCCATTTGGTGTTTGATACAGGTCAGATTAGGTCTACGCTGCTTTCTGCAGAACATTTCCTTACTTGTAGTCGAAGGTGTAGGAGGCTGTTACAACGCCGATGGGGTCACCGCTGTCCAACAGCTTCTTGTTGCTCCTTCCACCTTATCTCTGTCGTCGAGTTTGGACCGACTTAAATTGGGAAAAGAACAGGAACAGGAAAGTGAAAGTGAATTAGAAACAGGCGATGTTTTCACCTTTGAAGTCGGCGAAGAAGCTGCACTTCTAGAACAATCCAGTGGAGAAGATACTGGAACAATTTCTGGAACACCATCTCGCAATAGCGTTAAAGTGAGCTTATCTGATCATAATTCTAGCCTGAATTCAACATCCCGGTGTTATGACGATTTCTCTTGTGCAGTACTCACAGGCTAACGCTGCGTATCCAGTCCGCGATATCTACGATCTTGACGGATGCACCGTATCGCAAGTCAGCGTTGACAGCTTATTGTGGCAAGCACACCGACTTGGGCCAGTATTGACGGCGCGACATTTAACTCGTAACTTGTTGCGAATGATTGCTTTATGCTACGCTGAGGGAAATAGTCTGAACTTGGCGGATTCTAGTCAAGAATCAAGCCCATTCCAAATATCCGGAGCGCTTCTTCAAGGCGATTTCAATGCCAATCGCATTTTAGGATGTCTCGCGTCCATTGCCGGTCTTTATGGAGAGCAGTTTGTGATGCTGCAATACTTCCCCCATGCAGCTGAAGTCGTCAGTCGTTGCATTGGTTCTGGAACTATTTCAGTTATGCTGGAGGGTGGCCTCATTGGGTCCTGTTCCTTAATCTTGGCCTGCATCCCGTGTCTGCAGGTACTATAATTAAATCTTACCACAAGCAAACTGTTTTCCATCGTACCATTTCATTGTGGAGTAGGATAGCAACTTCATGCTGTGTCTTCGGGAAGTTCTTTTGCGTCAGCTCTTGGACCCTATTGTTTGTACAGTGACTTCAAGTGAGCAGATATTTGCCAGAGGTGGCGCTGCCCGTTCTGCCTTGGCAATCAAACTCCTAGATTGTCTCTGCGCAGTCGCCATCCGCATAGGATCAGATGCTGCTGGGGAAATCATCTCCGAACCTGCCCTTAAACTTCTTAAGAGCTTCAATCGAGTTGGTAAAGTTGCCAGTAGTTCTTCGATCAGCCGAACACATACGGTGAAAGGAAGACCGGATTATATGTGTCATCAGAGAAGATTGAGCAACACGTTAAGACAGGCACAGGCCGCTGCAGAGATTGAGGCTGCCAGTCCACCACCTTCTAACACAATTACCCGCCCAGCAGCCAATGGTATAAGCAACAAAGAAGGGTTTTATAAGAATTGAGTCACATTTGAAGTTTATTACAGAAGCCCTGTCGTTGGCAGAGATGGCAGCCACTTTTACCGACCATTTTGCTTTCCAATTATTAACGGCTTTGAATCTTATTCTCGGTGTTCGTCACGTTCAGTCGTTGGTCGAACAGGGAGGCCAAGCTGCCCAGGCCTGTGCTACTCAATACGCTTCGACCAAAGATACACTTGAAGCGGACTCTGAATTGGCCAGGTGAAAACAGATGAAAATTACAGCTTTCGTCATTTTAAATGCTTTTTTGTTTTGTTTTTGTTTTAACTACCAGCCAAAGGAGAACTAGCGTATTCTCGGGATTGCGTGTAAACCGGAGTTTCTCCAGTGAAGCCGAAACAACTGCCGGAAGTAGTTATGGTAGTCGTATATCTGTTGTAGGCAATAGGATACAATTATTCGCAGAGGAAGAGCCAGTTTTGGAAACCACGACGGAACAGTGCGATTCGCGGCCTACATTAGAAGAAGCGCAAGAGATGCTTAGCTACAGAAAAACGGATAGCGCCAGGTCTGAACATTCTCGCAGTTTCACTTGAAAGCACCACAGTGTGTGAGTTAAGAATTACCTCTTGATGTTCAGACATTTACGTGGAAATTGGCTGGCATATTGGGAACATGAAGCCGGACGAGCTGACCGTGATACACGGTTCAATTTTAAGCAAATTCGGCTGCTACAGTTAAACGGTCACTCAGCTGGTATTCGTACTATTCACGGTAAGGTTTAATTTTTTAAGTCTACAAGCTGGTATTTTTATGTTTGATGAATTTTATTGGTTTTGTCTCAGTTATGGATTCGGAGATTGGTATGCTGACCGCTGGAAGAGACAAAACGGCCCGAGTATGGAGCCTACATAGTCAGGTGGTGATAATATCAGAAGGTGTCGGCGAAACTAATGGCTCATTCTTTAAAACTTAAAACTAGGGGGACGGAAACAATTGCGTGTCGGCCAGTTATGTCTACCAACAGCACCGTAAACCTCTTTTAGGTGTGTGTTTTATCGACACAGCGCGATTGGCCGCTTCCTGTGATGGCGCTGTACATTTGTGGGATCCTTTCGTTGGTACTTCTGTTAGACAGCTGGATGCATCTTCCAGGTTTCTTTTACATTATAGTGTATTACTGTGTTAAACGCAATATAACATGTTAGGTTTTTGTTGCAGTTGCAAATTTCCGACAGTAACTGCCATGAAGGCTTTGCCTGCCCAAACTGTCCTTGTAACGGCCACAGCCGAAGGTACGCTCAGAATGCTCGACACCAGGTCTCCGTCAACATACCAACAGGAACTGAGGGTACAGTACTACAGTCCGTTATCAAATCTCTCATGTATTTGAAAGTGTACTTTCGTGTGGGTTTAGATCTCACCCGTGGCTGCTGGGCTAGTCCGATGCCTCGCAACTGGCTCCAATGGCTACTGGGTAGCTGCTGGCCATTCTTCGGGAATTTTGTCGCTGATGGACACGCGAACAGGGATGTTACTTGCAAGTTGGAAGGGTCACGAAGGTGAAGTGCTTCAGGTAAAACCTTGCTTCAATGAATTCTGAAAGAAGATAAGTTCGACACGCTGTCGTTTTTATTCGTTCAGGTGAATGGTTGGACCTCGCCAAACGGTTCCCAACACTTGATAAGTAGTTCTCTAGATCAAAGCATCTCAGTCTGGTCGGCCGATGATGGCAAACTTAAATTTAACTTTCGCGGTACGTCTGAACCAGTACATTGCTTGTGCACGACTGGTGGGGGAGAGCTGGTGACTGGCACAACGGCCAACCGCATCGGAGTGTATACGTCGTTGACAAGCAACGCCAACTTCTCCTCTACCAAGCTGCGCTCCGATACGTTTAAAGGAGTCTTAACCGCTATGGCAGTTGTTCCACTCAATCGAATGCTACTCTTGGGATCCGACTCCGGTGTCGTCAGTTTGCTCTGCTGATAATCAGAAATTCGGGCATGTAACTCGATGATTCATTGTGATACGGATGGAAACAAATTATTCGTGTTTTGACTTTATCTTGAAATCTCGTAATCTTATACATTCATCTGAAATCTAATTGACGTAATAGACAATCTATCAGATTACATATTTAATAAATATATAACTGTTTGTTTCTCGCAAACAAACAAACCCAAGTCATTCAAGGATCCTTTTATGACTGTTTAGAAACCTTGGCTTCTGGGCTGGGTTGCAAAACCCATCGGGTAAGTAAAGGTTCTTCTGTGGCGCTGATTCTCGAAGGTTCATAACCGACGGTAATTAGAGAGACTACAAAGTAAATGCGCGAACCCCTGCGTAACCTATACTATATAATAATATGACGTTATGCACGTGTCCTATCCGTCTTTTTTAACTTTTGTAATCACATTTCACAGTTTAGCATGGGGCGCCGAATGGACTAAACGATTACAGAGTCTAAAATGCGAAACGATAACATTTGTTCCCGCAGAGAGTTTCCCATTTTAGTCTAAAAAATGTTTCGCCATCGCAGTTAAAAAACTTGTCTGAGATTCTCTGACTCCCATGAACTGTTTAATAATTTCAGTTCTTTTTTTTGTAATAATTGCAATGGGCGCTGCGGAGGTTAAAGAGGTAAAGTTTGAAGAGCTGCGCGATGGATTGAACAACAATAGCCTTGTTTATTTAGATGTACGCAATAGAGATGAACTTCGTACTGATGGAAAAGTGGTTGGTAGTGTAGTGGTTCCCTGTACGTATTATGTTACAACTATTTACGAAAAGAATGATTATTATTATTTTTTGTTATTCTCATTTGTTAAACTGTCAAACCAATTGGCTTACTTTGAATTTTTTTCTGTAATGTCTAATACTCCAGTGCCAGAAGTGGAACATGCATTCAATTTAGAAGATGCAGAATTCCTGGACAAGTATGGTTTCTCCAAACCAGCTAGAGATGCCACAAATGTAGTGGTTGGCTGCAGATCAGGACGTAGGGCTGTCACAGCCATTGGAACTCTTGAAAAGCTTGGATATACCACATTGAGGTAAAAGTCTTTGTAAACTATAACCACTTAGGGCTATCTATAAAGAATTCATCATCTATAGGATCTACAAGGGAAGCTTTCTGGATTGGCAGGCTAAAGGTGGACCCATTACGAAAGAATAACTGCCATGGTTACCTGGACCAGACCCTTAGTTGTTTGTCACCTTTTATGGTTACAAGTAGACCTATATTATATGCTGCCCTCTTCTGTGCCTTATTAGTCATTGCTCAACAGGTTTGTTATCAACCCATCATTCCATAACAATGACCTTGCTTTTCTTATTACTTTAGTTGTCTTATGGTGCTGGAAAATAAAAATAAGCATACACACATTAAAAAATGTTTCTGCGAAACTCGGCATTTGTAAGTACGAAAAGAACATTTCTTTGGCATTTATGGATGCACATTAAGTAATTGACTTGAATGCAAAACATCAAACGACATATAAGGTGAGTATGATAAGCGAGATTCTTGTGGTTATGAGTTTTAACAAACAGTCAACCCCACACGTGTGCATAACCATAAAAATTATGATTTTTCAGTGACCGGTTGGCAATTTTTCGTGCGGTTAAATTAATGATTAGCTTTTATTTTCATGCGTAGCTAGGGACGAAGGATTCAGCGCCAACTCCGAGTTCGAAGCATCCCGCAATTTTCTCCAATTTCCGGTGAAGTCTACTGGACGGCTTGCATCGGCTGGCTTGGATATACACTCGCTTTCAATTACGGCTATCGTCATATTCCTAGTAGAGGTATGTTCGGCCGATTCAATATCGATCAAGGGAACATTTTCTCCCGATAACACCGGACTTCCCTCTGGTGATAAGTCTGTGCCAGCTGTAACACTACTTTTCATCATACCAGAATCGCAACCTACCCAATCAAAAAGCACATTAAGCAGGTTTTGGGAACAGAATATCATTTATCTAAAGGATTTACTTACTTGGATCAATCCGTATGGACGGAATTCCTGGGGGTCCCTCAGCAGACTTGTACTGAATAGAACGGACGGCAACAGCCTGCTGGACAGTGACCACTTTTGCTAATTGGTCTCTAATATAAAATTGGGTGGTAGCCTTTTTTCTTCCGTTAACGCAACAAATTCCGATACGAATGATAACAACTGCCAAACCAGTACCACATAAGATGGGACCCATGAGACGTAAATAGCTGGTCCGGAAACCCTTTTCACCAAGCCCGACGAAGCTAACTATGGTGCCCGTTAACAGAACGGTTAAACCGAACCATAAAAGCGTATCGAAATTATTTGATTGTCCTGCAGCAATATAGCTTTTCCGAAACACTGTAGCATTAAGTGAAGTTGCGATTTTTTGCTTATTTCGCCACTTTTGGTAGGCTTTATCGGCCATCTGTCGGTGATCCACATTGCTCGCCCTTCCTTCCGTTCCCGACACATCGGAAGTAACATCCCATCCTTGACACGATCTGCGAGGCTGTCAAAAAAAAAGGAAAGAAAACTCTTGTAATCTTCCGTAACCTCGGTAACCCACTGAGGTGATTGCAACAGCTAACATGGCTAGTTCTCAAACTGCTAATCCGATGTATAGATTCTTCGAATAGGTGGTTAACGATCGATACTTTGTCTTTTTACCTTGGATCGAGAAGGGAAGAAGTTCATTTTTTATTCAATCAAGCCTCGATCGATAACGTGATGGGCATGGATGACGATGCTGGGAGGAGAGGAGAGTCCCCACATGCGAATGGGACGCGACATTATTGCAGGTTTTATTGGGAAATGTGGGATGTTACACGAGGCTTTTCGAATGACCTATAATTTGTGTCGAGGTACGGCAGTGAAAGAAATTCAATTTTCCATATACCGATCTGTTAGGTTCGACGATGCGGACGCTTGTTACTCTATCCAATGGTGGCTTCAAGCCCAGCTGTTGCTGTTGCTGATCCAGCAACAATTTCTTCTTTTTTGCCTGTTTAAGCCGGAGTGCGACAGCGTGAACTCCAGATGCCATGGTCCCTTTAAAATTTTGAAGTCTCGGCCAACAAGCTTCAATGAATTTGGGTAGTTTTGGGAGGAAAGACAAACAAACTCCTGAAAACACATCAGTTCTACACACTACAAAACTGGAATGAAGAGCTGAGCTTGATCGCGACAACACAACAGTCGATGTCTCAATGTGGCCATCTGGTGTCGTGAATTCGCACATCTGGCATCGATCCTTCCTGTGATCACGTCATTGCGGGCGGGAACGTATACACAGATAAGCAGTGAATAAAAAAGGAAGTTATTTCGAGTTTTCAACGATGGGTTTCCGTGAACAGATTCTATTCTGTTGCTTTAAGACAAGCCAGAAATAACTTGATGATAGTAAAGTACATGGGCGCCTGCGATTTCTTTAAGAGGTTTATCGATAAATCATATCGCGTATTTTCATGAAAATCGAGCGCTTCTTTGTGTAAAATCATCGCGTTTCATTTCTTAGCGCATGCCCAATTTGACTAACATGGATTAACGTGTATTAATGATAATTTCGGAAATAGAAACAATTCAAACCTGATGCGTGAGGCGATCCGAATAAACGTGCAGAGTGGTATTTTGTGGAATATGTTGGATTTTTGCTAAGGTAGCCCGCTGTTTTTCTTGACGTTTGCGTTCAATAACGCGTAAAATTGCAGCAGCTTGACTGGCCATAATATGTATAGCTTTAAAGATCAACTAAAGAGAGCGAATAGCAGAGCCCGTCAATCGCGACACACTTTTCACGCAGTAATGATCCCTTTTCACCAAGCGCACTGGGAACCGTTCCGAGTTAAGGTAGCTGTTACACTCTGGAACACGCCTCCTGTAATATAGTAATGGTACTTGGAATTAATCTGACAATTCGAGTCATTTCATTTTTTTTAAATGTCCATTGGAGAAATATGTTTCCAACAACTGTCATGCTAAAGAATTTTACGAAATTGAATGGAAGAAGTTTGTCTGAAAAATCGAAATGCCTAGCACAACAATAAGTGTTGATCTATCGATCAACCATGCTTAGTATTTAGGTGACCTGCTGGTGTTATGAAAAATTCTCACGCGAAGACAGGGATCACCTTCAACAATGTTGTATGCCATGTCGTTGTCGCGATACATAGAGCGAGAATATAAACAAAAGCAGGCAAACAAAACATGCAGTGAACCCTAGAAGGCCATGATTACTCCAACAACCGTTATTTTTTGATTTTTTGACTTATATTACCTTTTGTAACAGTCTAATATTAACACTGAAGACCATTATGTATTAAACTTGTTTAAAAAACTCTTTTACATCAAGTAAAACTAAAGAAAAACGTTATCATTCCAATGAATGTACCGAATCCAGTTCATGCACGTAAAAATGGGTTTCAAAATTGCAGAGGAAAGGCGCTGTTAACAGCGCCATTCGGCCGATTTTTCTGGCAAGCGGACGGCAGACATCTTGGGTAAGCGTTTAAAGCACTATACAACAACGCTGTCGTCGTTGAAAGGAAAAATATCGCAAACGGATCGCTTTGTCCTTTGCAAATTGTTACGGAGCTGGTGAAAATATGTATGTTGAATTCTTGGTTGTGGTCAGATAGTTATGGCAGCAACGAGAAAATTGCAAGGTAACTATCGGTTGTTGATTCATCTGGACATACTAGTACAATAAGAAACTCATCCGACGTTTTTAGACGTCTGTTTTATCCCTTGTTTGGCGGTTATTTTACCGTCATATCAAAACAAACGCACAGATATGGTGTTTTTTTCTTCAGCGAATGAAAACTCTCGACTTTTACCTCAGAACTTTTTATTAACAATCATAGACCTTTACTTATGACTTGTTTACATGTTCTCTTCTTCAGGTGAAATTGACCGCTGTTTGAAAAAAGTAACAGAAGGTGTTGAGCTATTTGAGGACATTTGGCAAAAGGTTCACAATGCAGCAAATAGCAATCAAAAAGAAAAGTATGAAACTGATCTTAAGAAGGAGATCAAAAAGCTTCAAAGGCTTCGAGACCAGATCAAATCCTGGATCCAGTCTGCTGAGATCAAAGACAAAAGCCAGCTTGTGGAAAACAGAAAGCTCATTGAAACTGTAAGTCTTTTCCACTGATTCTGATAGCAAGATCTTCAATCCAGATGTTTCATTTAGCAAATGGAGAGGTTCAAAATTGTTGAACGAGAAACAAAGACGAAAGCATATTCCAAGGAAGGCCTGGGTGCAGCTCAAAAATTGGATCCTGCCCAGAAAGAAAGAGAAGACATTAGTCAGTGGCTTAATACTTCCATCGAAAACCTCAACATTCAAGTAATAAGAAGATTTGGTAGTAGCTTTCTTTGTTTCTAACATGCTTGTGTTTTCATAACAGATTGACCAGTTTGAATGTGAGATTGAGTCTCTGTTAGCAGCCAAGAAGAAAAAATTGGACAAAGACAAGCAAGAACGATTAGACAAGCTTAAGGAATTTCTGGAAAGGCATCGATTTCACATACGCAAACTGGAAACTCTATTGCGAATGCTAGACAATTTGACAGTTGAAGTCAGCCAGGTAAATTTCATAAACATTTTAATCAGTTAGTGATCCTAATAGTTAAAAGTTTCACTTTTGCATTCATATAGATCAAGAAAATCAAGGATGACATTGAGTATTACATTGAAGCTGCCTCGACGGACCCGGATTTCGAAGAGAATACGTACCTTTATGATGATATCAATTTCTTGGACGAATTTGCGGATGTTGTCGGTACAGTTGGAGGTAATTTTTGGTCTACTTTTGTGTCTTTTTCACATTGGCTGTTCTTTAATGAACCTAAAGTGGAGCATATCTGAAGTTTAGTAATTTACCAGACAACGTCGTTTTTATTTATTTTTTTTTTTAGGTGATGGAAGTCACGAAGAAGGCAGTCCTTCTTCACCAGGTACTGCTCCATCACCAACGTCATCTCCTGCCATGAACCACCAAGGCTCAGGAACCAATACTACTCCATCTAGTACGGGGACGGGGGCACCAGCAACAACCCCAAATGATGCGGACGAGAGACAGAAACGGACGCATCGGTCTTCTACGGATGATTCACATCCACCCAAAACGCCCTCACAGGTTGCACCTGTTAAACCTGCCCCTATCAAAGCGCCGACGAAAACTGTCCTTACCACACCAATCAAATCCTCGGCAGCGGCAGGTTAGAATGATGAAATTTAGCCTGCCTATGTTAAAGTGTTATTAACCGGTTTGGACACGCCTCCAGTATCTCATTCGACACCGAACAACAGCTCACCGAGTTCAGGATCGACAATGTCCAACCACATTTCGACACCCTCGACCCCTCAAGTGAATGGCGCTGCATTAGGTAAGGAAAAAGCAAAACGTCGTTATAAAATTTTTTTCTTTTAAGACCACTATTGTTTTTTGTTTTGACAGCTTACAGCGTCGTGACAAGAGAAGATGGTATCCAGTCTCTATCGCTCGGCAATTCCAATAACAGTTCAGGCCACGCCGATTCGTCACCCATCTCGCAGCAACAATCACCAGCGGTGACATCTACGGCGCAAGCTCCTGCGCCACCACAACCCCAACAGCAGCAACCGACGGCGGTTCCTGTCGTGGTCCCGTCCAAGTTGATTTCGTCTACTTCGGTCGATTCGACTGGAACAGTGGCATCGTCAATTAGCACCGCACCGTCCCCTCTTCCTTCTGCTGCCACGCCACCTTCTAGTTCTGCTGCCACATCTTCCCTACCCTTAGTCAACGGCCCCTCGAACAAATCAGGAGCCGAGTCTATCTCATTGCGAGCTATGGCGCAGCATGCGGTGGACCAGCAGGTCATCCAGCCAGCCGCTCCAACCAGTGATCCAACGGCAAACCTTCTTTACTCGGAAAATAACACCAATAATAACAACAACAACAACCCTGGTGTTGTTGGTAGTGGTAGAACAGTAGGGACAACTTCTGGACAGCTTTCTGTGCCCAGCAGCCTAGTTCCGCAGCCGCCCGCGCCCACAGGCGAAGCTCACATTCCGCCTTTGCTCGGTGTCGCCCCACTCGGCCCAGTGGCGCTCAGTAAAGAACAGCAGGTGCGCCTATTTCCTTAATGGATCTCATCAATGCCACCAAGATCGATCCGAATTAAAGAGTGCTTCTTTGTGCGATTTTCAGATTCAGCACCAGTCGCTGGAAGCCGCATTTTATCACATGCCGCACCCATCAGACTCCGAACGTTTGCGGCATTACCTCCCGAGATCACCTTACATGACGCCACCTTACTATCCACAATCGGTACCCTTGGCTTCTGATTCGCTGGATTTTTTCCATCGGCTCTCGACGGAGACGCTCTTCTTCATTTTTTACTACCTGGAAGGGACTAAAGCCCAATACCTGGCCGCTAAGGCACTGAAGAAGCAATCCTGGAGGTTTCATACCAAATACATGATGTGGTTCCAAAGGCACGAAGAACCTAAGACTATTACCGAGGAGTATGAACAGGTATTTCATTTTCATTTCATCGATGATCCTGCATATACGGCTATTCTTTATCATTTGATTGTTTTCTGTTGATTACAGGGCACTTATATCTACTTTGACTACGAAAAGTGGGGCCAGAGAAAGAAGGAAGGCTTCACGTTCGAGTACAGATTTCTCGAAGATCGAGATCTCAACTAGCCTAGCCTTGAGACACGCGTTCATTGACAAAGCTAAATGCACGAAGGGAATGAAGACAAAACCAGAGAAAAAATCGGCGACTTGTGAGCGATAATGGGGAAAAGAAATTAACATCGATGGCTAACGTTCTGATTGGGTGTGTGTGTGTGTGTGTTTAAACCGTATGTATATCTCAGTGGAACAATGGAGCGAAACAAAGTTGCGTTGGAAAAAAAAAAAAGAAAAAGAAAAACGACGAAAATTGAAGGCGACCTCATCTCTCTAAAGTCTAAACACAGTTAAGGAAGCAGCAAAGAGTTTGATGCATTGTGATGCGAATCCTGTTGCGACTTTGCCACCAGACGACTCCATCTCCCTCCGTTAATAGCCCAGTTTCTTTTCAATTCCTCCCTACATATTTTGTTGGGCCCAAACTCACGATAAAATCATCAGCGAAAAAATCCGAGAGCTAAGGACTGTCAACTTACAACCGTTTTTATTTCGATTTTTTTTTTCCTTTACTCAATTATTTCTGTGGTGAAGTTTGTTAAAAAAAGTTTTTTTTTTTCTTGAATATCCTTCCGTCGGGCGTGGCTTTGGCCTTTTTTGCCGGGGTGGTAGTACCGGAAAAAGTTCCGGCTCACCTGCCTCACCCTCCTCCGAGTCACGTGACGCAACAACAGCAGCAGCAATGTGAATTGATATAAAAAGGAAAAAAATACATTGCCTATTTCTTTGTGTACAATGTACATTTTAAGTTGAAATTCAGTTTTTGAATTTTGACAGAATTGGGAAAAAGTTTTACAAATGGACCGAATCGATAGCCTACACAATTGTTTATTTGATAGATATCACTGCCTATTCATGTCCTCACCGATAACACGCTGAAACAAATCTTTGTCTAGAATTCGACCGTATTTTACACTCAAGTACAAATTAGGGGTCGATTTGTCAACAAATTTTAATTTTACGAAGGCATCAGATATATTTTCACCGATATCAGACGGAGGAACGATATCGTTGATGGACCTTATAATTTCTTTTCGGTTTCCCCAAAAATTTAAATGAGCAATTCGTACTTCATCTGTTGCGGGATTAACATATAGAATTCCAATTAATTTGCGGAAAAATTCGCCCATGATACTGAGCATTGTTAGGGAAACTGTACAAACAGTTAAAGGAAAAAAAAGATCAGCTTGTGTTGCAACTGATGCTCCGGTGAGACACAAAACTACAGCAGTTTGGTACAATTTTAGCCTGCATAGTACCCTGGCATGAACTATATAAGGTAATTTATAGACTGGTTTGAAATTCTTGAGTTCCTCAGAAGTTCTGGTTGTTGGCTGGCTGGTAGAGTATTGTGCTGTGTGTGTGACATGTCTGAAGAGAGTTTGGTTTCTAGCTGTTCGGTGTACCAGTGCCAGTAGGGAGTTGCCCCTGATCACCGACATATTTTCCCTCCGCAGCTCAGCCAAAGAGTCTGATATTTATAACCCTATAAAATATTTGCAGAAAAAAAAAGAAGACAATATCTTTAAGACAGTTTTGAAAAAACCCGTTTGTTTATCCTCGTCTGGAAATGCAAAAGTTTCATCTATTTACTACAGACAAAGTGAAACGATTTAAAAAATACTTACGGGCTTTACAATTACTTGTTTCTTTTTCTTTTGTTTTTACAGACAGCCGAATATGTCAATATTTCCCACTAACTATGACTGTTTCTTTTGACAAGTTCTTTTGTTTTGTTACTTTGAAGCAGACGAAGTTTCTAATATTGGGTGAAGAATTCCGAACGCACCGCAGCACCAGAGAAGATGGAATTTCCTTCTTTTCTGTCTGAAACCGTGAAACGCACCGAATGCAAACAGCATATTATCCCTAAAGTTTTACTGGAGATCTATTAGTCTTTATTCAGTGATTTCATATCACGGACAATTTTGTCATTGATCAGAAATTTTTTTTTCATGGGACTTAATTTTGATGGGATTTTTTAATGGGCGCCTCTAATTTTGGCGCGCTAGGAGGAGATAGAAGAGGGCGAAGAAGAAAGGGTAAAGGGCGGGAAGACAATGCAAGGAAAAGGGCCAAAGGGGACAAGTAGGTCAGCAGCTCTGTAGAAAAAGAAAAAGACGAGCGAAGACGAAGGTTGCATGAATGCCAGCTCCGATTTACTTTCATTTCTTAACCCTCCGTTCTACGACATTACAATTGTTCGCGGCCATCCAACCATTCTCTCATTCCTTAACAGCACAGCGAATTCAAGGGATTGAAAATGAGGCAGGCAACAAACAGTTTGCTGGTATATCGAAAAGACAATGGTTAAACTGAATAACCTAAGCGTTTTCGTTATCCTAGATTAGATATTTGGCTCCAAGCTTTTTCAGTTTGAAGAATTCAGTAAGACTAAACAAATATGTCGATGCAAGCTGTCCATTTTTTTTTAAATACGAAAACAAGGATGCAATCCTTCCTACGTGTTAAGTATGGGAGCATTAGTCCACCATTTGCCATCATTCATTTGTTCTTGATATTGTCGAGGTGAGTATGACGGCATGCTTGTTTGAATAAAGCTTGACCAACAGCGCCGAACTCAATAACGCTCGTCAACAAGATAATCATACGACACTTTGACTGGTGTGGTGATACCGATAGCTCGAAAAACAAAACAAACAACCGGGAGGATTGAGTACGCAGCAGGCGTTAAAGCCGAGCAACCAAAGGCATAGTAGGTGATAGAACACCACCCCCCCATAAAACGTGCACAACAAACTACTTGAAAATAAAATCTAAGCTGACATAGACATTCTTGCAAGCTTGATTAGGTATGTAATGTACGTACCAATTGTCAATCAACTGATTAAGGCAAGCCTGCAGATTGCGCTACTCCGTATAAATAAGACATCACTACAGAAGCCAAAGGTGTCCTGAAAAACAGTCCTGACGAAACGAACTGAAGATGGCTTCTCTCCTGTTTTCTGTATCGCTCATGGTGAGCGCTCTTGTTTTCGGCCTTGTCGACAGTCAAATTATTTCGGTAAGTTTCATTTTATTTCTTATTGCCACTTTCGTAAACTTATATAAAATTTCATGCTTTCGTTTATCCATTGTAATAACTTAACGGTTGCGGATCGGCCATGCAACTATATGCTTTCGTACCTTCAATTGCAATAATTTCATGAAATTCGCCATTTATTACGATTGAAAAAATAAAATAAAATCCACCTTGTACGACGACAGGTAACAAATGGAGAAGTTGAAGGAGAATGGGGCACGATGGATACGTGTCCCGGGGGATCACGGGCCGTCTACTACGCCACCCGTAACGATCCTAACCAGGGAACGGACTTTACTTCACTTAATGCGATTCAATTAACTTGCGACAACGGTGGCGGAAGCATCATTACTTCGACCGAAGGCCTTGTTGGACAACTGGGTCCAGGCCGCGGATGCGCTGCAGGAGCGTTTCTTTCTGCCTTTCAATTGAAAGTTCAGCCGAACGGGGTTGATGCCG
>NC_059188.1:9974896-9977396 GCF_020631705.1 Daphnia magna | reverse complement strand
ATATGCACGCCTTGTAATTTACAGTATTCATCGCCAGTTACCATGGCATCAATTTTTGCGTTGAGTTCCGGGTGTTTGATCATGGCGATGAAAAACACTCCACATCCTAACGAATGTCCAATGTAAGACAACTTCGATCGTCCAGTTTCTTTTAATATGTAATTGATGATGGCTGGAATATCGTGATCCCCGATTTCGTCCCAACTGATGACGTAATTTTTAAAAAACCTGTGAAAACTTTGAACACTCCGAAACGTATGTGTACGAAGACATTACCTAAATTTCCAAAACTGGGCTCTTTTGGGATTTAGGCTAACATGTTTTCTTGCGTACCTGTTGCCCCGGAAATTACCGAGCCATACGTCGTACGACTGAGATGCCAGCAGCATCGCTTCAGGTTGAACACACAAGAGTGACTTTGATTATCTGTATTACCACAGCGTTTTATTTGTTTTTTTATACCGAGGGAACGACTGGAAGGATTGACGAGCCAAGTGCCGGAAGATTCTAGCACACCGTGCATTAAGAGCACGACACTCTTAGGGCCTGTCGATGATTGTGGTGGGATGCGATGAAGCTCTAAAATGTATCTAAAAATGAAAGAACAGCAGTTCAGGTTTGTTTTTTTTCGGTTTGTGATAATTCACCATTATTTGAAGGTTCTTCTTCCATGAAATTAATAAATGGAAACCAACCCATCGTCTGTGGCCACATGACGAGTTTCCACCGGGTAGCCTCGATTTTTTATCACTTCGGGCTGTTTGATAGAAAAATAGTTGGTGAGAACCGTGTGAGAGCTAACTTTAAATAGAGGGGAATTTTAAATACTGTCGTGTACGAGGATTCCACATTTTTCGGTAGACGATTGAAAAAATTTGCGCGTTGTTCTTCCGCTTTCCTCCGCCAACTTTTGAGTAGTACGCGAGCTGTTACATAACCAACGTCATTTGAACTGCACTCAGTTAAAACGACTAACGCTAAAGCGAACTTGTAAAAACAATCTAATCGAGTGGGAATCATGCCAACAACACTCTTCCTTGGAGAAAAGACATCGCCAGACTGGCGCTGGTTGTCCAACACTGACGAATAGAACATTTTCAACGGCCGCCATAAAATATGTGAAGAACAAGATAAATAGGAAAGAACCACAAAAAAGAAGAAAAAATTTAACGAAAACATTACCATAGAAGGGCCAGAAACATTTGCCTCTTCTGCGATTTGCTGCTGCACGCATGTTAGTATACGGATATTATTTCAAGGTAACCTGTCTTTTTTTCCCCTTCTTTTACGAATGTACATAAGCTTCCATCATTTAGGAAACGTGGGTAATGTTCATCCGCTGAAAAGCACCGTTATTCACGAGTTGTTAAAGACAGGCGGAGATTGATCGAAAGACTATACCACTTCACAACAGACGATAAGGACATTTAGTTTTTACAAAAATTATATTGGGTCTAAGCTTATATGCAACGAAAAATGGGTTAATTTTTTAGATATGAAATTTCCATGATGTTTTCTTGCCAGTGCATGTTGACACCACACCAGTAGAGTTCTTGTTTTTAAAATAGTCCACACCAAGTGACTCTCAATAGGTGTCACACAATTATGGATACCGCCTGCGGGGGATGTTGTAAATAACGGTATAAGTCCAAAACACCTATACCGACCGGGCTTTATTCAAAATCTGAATGAGTGAAGGCTATAAAACAGCTTCCTACAGCATTGGCGAATGCAGAAAATAACACATCACATCACTGGCAAAAGTTCGCTTAGTACGTCGATTTAACATGTTTTGTTTGATGATCCATCAACGTTCTGCATAGACTGCAAGAACTCTTCTCTTCGTCTAATGCATAAGTAGAAAATTTATTCATTTAAATTTTTATTTTTGGATTTCTTTTTCTTCCGTAATTTTGAGAGAAAAGGTCTGTCCCACTTCTGGACGAAAAGGAACGATTGCTTTATAACCACGGACGTGTTGCAATGTTTAGATGAAAAGGTGCCAAGTTGCGACCAAATAAAACTCTGCAGTCCTCATTTCCAACATTCACATGCATACTTTGAAGGACAAAGACGTTCGTATTGGGGAGCATTCTATATGTATACTCTTTATAGGTATATTATAGATCCAAACGTATTGCCAACGCCATGCACAAGGTGAAATCATTAAATCAATATTACTAGGAAATCGTCAGTATCAATTATTTCAGATTTCAACAAAGCCCGGGTAGAATATGGCATTTGAAGCTTAGGTACATTGCGATTTGCAGTCAATATGCATCACGATAATGCGACTGGAATTATGAACGAAATCATCGAATTTTTTGCGTGTGCCTATTTTCTGACTTGAAGAGCGTCCATTCAAATGAACCTTTTGACCAAAATGGTCGCTTATCCTGCCTACTTACCTATGTCTTTGTATTACAGTAGACTATCCGCAGGTGATAAATTTAAAATGTTAGAAGAAAAAAAAAAAAAAAAAATTTTTTTTTTTTAAAAA